>NW_014542360.1:234297-259391 GCF_000741045.1 Vigna radiata var. radiata | reverse complement strand
AAAAAGCAATTCTTTAGAACAAAATACGGAAAAGCAACTCAAAAATAGCTGATCTATACAGTTTAGCACTTCATACTTCAAAATTAAACACCATATACAATGAATACATGGAACATTTAAACTAAAATGAAACAAGTGTCAAAATATTGTTATCCTCCTTTAATTGATATTTTCTCAAATATACCAATGATTATGGTAATTTATATATGTAATAGAAGCAATACCAAAAAAATTCTAACTTCTCTTTCCCAATGTGGCGTGCAAGCTCCTCAGCCACAGCTTGACCAGGTGAATCCCCATCAGTGGCAAGTATAACCCGGGTTGCCTATCAATATAAATATTGACTAAACAAATAAAGTTTATGGAAATGATATATTTCAGCAAATTCAGAAAAAAAAAATCTAAGAAACCTTCTTTGGTTCATCTTTAGAGTTCATAGATACTGATACTAAAATAATTACTTAATGTTAAAAAAAATTATTATCAACATACCTTGAGATGAACAGTAAGACGAGTTCCTCTTGGAATCAGCTTCTCAGGATTTGTTTCCTCAGTTATGTTATATGAGCTAACATTTGCTTCTCCTTCCCAAGCTTCTTCCAGAGAGAAGACGCAGCGAAAATATGACAAAAACTCGAAAAAGAACAGAAACAGAGGATTAAACTTGATAGAAACCCTAGAATAAGAAGGAAACTTATTCTGGACCGATTGATCGGTGTAAATCAAAGTTGAACCGGTGGAAAAGGTTTCTAATGGTGAAAACAAGGTTTTAATCGGTGGAATCGAAGGAAAATGGTGGAAAGGAGAAGAAACCCCAACGGAGGGTTTAGATCTATCAATGATTCGGTGCAAAATGAAGGATAGAGGAAATGAAGATGATTGTGAAGAAGACTTACCGTGATGATGAACGGCGTACGACGAGGAGATCTCTCTCGGGAAAGAAGATGCCAGGAAACCGAAATGAAGAGAAATGAGAGGGAGGCTCTCTGATGTGAGAAATGAAAGTGCGAGCAAGAGGAAATGAAATGAGACCTCCAAGGTCGCTGATTTTTAAAAATTTAGTGGAAGAGATATTATATTTGACTTTTAAAACTCCGATATAATACATTAATAATAGATTTACAAGTTTGTCACCGCATTTTATATTATAACTGATTTTCAAAATTACGTTATAGTATGTCTTAAACTTATTTACAAATTTGTCACCATGTTTCATATTATAACTGATTTACGAAACTACGATATAATAGACCTCTATTATAACGAATATTTTTTGTACGTTATAGTATAGATCGTTATAAAAAGCTATTTTTCCATCAGTGTATAATGGTTGCGGTTTTTACAACAAGGAATTTATAGAAGCACCACGCAAAAATATAAATCTCCTCTCTAACCCAAAACCAAATATAGCTGCACACAAAAAAACCAGAATTCTAGCAAGAATCCCCTCTTCTGCAATCTACACCCACGTCGAACAATCCTCAACATGTCCCCAGCACTCTTCACAGAATGCCAAGCCTATCACAGCAGACTCCACAGGTTGCCAAGCCTTCAGTAAAAAACCAGCAGTTTTCACAGGATGCCAAGCCTATCAAGTTCAAACAGAAGCACCTCCTCTTGCAGATATTGATCAAACAGTAAGAGCAATTGTTTCTCCTTCTAAATCTCTCTCAAGCAAGATCACCACCATCTTCTTGGAGAATTCTTGGAGCTGCTAAAACAGAGAATTCAATCTGAAACAGGAAAATGAAAATGTCAGATCATCAAAAGTCACAAAACAACTCGTGTTTTGTCTATTTATAGTTTTTTGTTAAACAGATTGTTTCTCAGTCGAATAGCCTACTAATTCAGTCGACTATATTAAAATATCAGACAGTCAATATATAGGCTCTCAGTCAACAAAATTCAACACACATATATTACAGTTGACCAAGTCATCAATGATTAACTAACTTTTGAAAAATATAGCCGTTGGAGCGTGTAAGCATAACAGAATTCCAATCAGATCAGTAACACAGTGGAATATGCAATATACAATGTCGACTAACACATGTAAAAACACTTTGAAATTCTTTTCAACTTAAAATCTCACATAGCACTGGTTCACAAAATATGTACAAAGATTTTAGCATAGTCGAATCCATTATAGGTGTATTCGACTGGACTAGAACTTAGTCACAACAAATATTAGTTTATAAAGGTGCTTGTGATCTTTTACTTCTAGAAATGTGAAATAAAATGTTTTCAATCAATTAGTTGATATTCCACATATTCATACAAGCATGTTCCACAAATATATCACACAATCAATCATAGGAACATACATCATAGTACATTAAAACATGTTCAGTAGATATAAAAGTTTATCAGAATACGAACATGTAATGCAGCAACATGTGTACTGTTATTAAGCATTGTGTTGTCATAATCAAAAACTAGTTTGATATAGAGTTTTTGTTGTCAACAATCTCAACAATCTCCCCCTTTTTTTATGATGCACAACCATGATTAATAACTCAACCATGTTTGTACAATTCAACACATGACAGAGTAATAGCATATATAAGAAACAATTCAATCAGTTCAATTACTCTGCATATGCAGCAAAAATATCAAGCAGATAAAGTATGAGAAAGCTATTATCCACCTTTCAAAAAGCATATAAACTTGCTCTCATACACTCATTTATATCTCTCCCCATTTGTGCATTAACAAAAAAAGGAATGCTTCAGATATTTATGCAGATTTGAAAAACATAGAGCTGCATCAGAAAAATATGCAATTTGTAAAATACAATGATGCTCTCAAAATCACAAGTTCATCACAAAAAAAAAAACAATATAAACTCCCCCTGAAATGTAGGTGTGTGATGAAACAATGTGTAAAACAATGATACTCCCCCTGTCATTATTCATGAGTTTCAAAATCAATTTAATTGCATAATACAAAATATCACAGATTTATCAATAGTTTAAGCACAAATTTGTATCAAAGTCAGAATGTCAAACCACATATGTATGTAATGAAACAAACATCAACAATATCACAATATTATCTCAATTCAGATATTGAAACAGATAAAGGCAGAGATAATAGTAGATTAATCATGATTTAAGCAATCAGTAAGGATAGAACCAAATTCCAGAAATGGAATTGTTAACCCATTTAGACACAGTCGAATGCATTGCTTTTGCAAATGTTGAATTCAAATTGTAGATGTCCAAAGCAATGTCCTTCCTGCAAAACCTTTCAACAACCTTTTCTAGATCAAGCATAATGGTTAAGCAGGAATTAAATCATATTATAACAGAAGTCAATATGTAAAGACGCATGACAGATTAAGCATAATTAACTTCAAATAGAGCATAGTTGAATCAATCAACCAGTATATCAGATATCATTCAAACAAGTTAAGTAATTGGATTGATTCAGAATGACTAATATCATTTACTTGAACAAAAAGATATTACATTGGTGGAATAAAGAAAAGGAAATCAAAACAGAAGATGGCATAATAAGCCATTATACAAAATGAAAGCATAACCTAAGACTTAAAAGGACAAAACTAATTTTTCTGTCTCTTTTTATTAATGAAGGACTTGAGAATCATGTCAGTTTCATTTTCCTCTGATCTTGTCTCTTCACTATCATCATTGCTTTTTGAGAAGATTTTCCAGAGGAGCTAACGTCTTCAGAATTCACATGTTCTTGGCTGTTGTTTTTCTGTTCATCAAGCCTTCTTTTTATCTCAGCTAACTCATGTAGAACAATTCTTTCAAATTCATTTCTTCCTCTGTACTGATTTATTTGAGAGGACGATGGTGTGTTGTTGTCCATGGGAAGTTCATATTTGCATTTCCAACCATTTGATGTTTTCTCCATATGAATTAGGTGAAGAACTGTTTTGTCCACATGGCTTAAACTTTGATATTGTTCACTTGATTCACCAATGCACTCCACACCGCAGTAAATCGGTATTTCTGAAATGAAAACACAGTAAGGTAGTTTCCCTGATTCTGATTTTGTTACCTTCAGCATGTTATCAGAGATGGCAGTTGGCCAATCCACCTGAATATTCTCCTTTAAGGCTTTTAGCAGCATTAAGTCTTCGGTGGTGGCTTGTGCATAGTTTCCTCCTCTAGCCATAAGTGTATAGGCTATGGTATAGATAGCCATTCTTTCATCTTTCTTCATACCACCGGTTTTGTAGTTTGAATTCACCTTGTGATCATTAGGATTTCTCAGACATTGTTGATACTCATTCAACTTGTTGAATCCTTCTATCCCTAGATGGCATTTTTCACCACCAATTCATAATCCTCCAACAGTTTTCCAGACATCATTGGTTAGTTTGATGTTTATTCCCTTAACTCGATAACAGAGGATGTCATCAACAATCTTCAGATTACAGTTAAAGACCTTTACCAAGTCGGGATACCATGGACTCACCATTTCAACAAATTGTTTTAGTCCCTGATGCTTAATCCACCTTTGGAACAAAAACCCTTCGTTCCTGAAGAACTTTAGTTTAAGAAATATGTGCGTTACCAGAGTTCTTCTTTTCCAACAATCAAGAAACTTTGACTAAGCTTCGTCATCGCTCATCCATCTCTTCGAATCAGATACCCTTCTGGTGCTCTTTGAGGCGATGGTTTTAAACCTTCTTCTAGGTGTAGAATTGGAAGCCATTGCAGTTTGAGGATGGGTGAAAATTCTTTCAGAAAGAATGAGGATAGTGGAGTATCAGATCAATAAGAGTGAATGCAATGACTTATGACTATCAAGATTTCATTGAGTTTATTTCATATAATAATTTGGAGGGAACCCGTAAGTTTCACTTTCACACCAAAATGAAATTTTAAATTTAAAATTAGTCTGAACTTTTCAGCACATAGTCGAATATATTAAAATGAAAGTCTACTGTGAATTATAAAAATCATTTTTGAGCAAATTCAACCTATCAAACAGTTAAGCACACAACACAAACAATCATACAACAACAATCAATCAATATGTGCATGATGCAACAGATAGATACAGATTTACCAGTTGTAGACACTCAAGGTTTTTGATGTATTCCATAATTGATTCCATAATAGATTCTACTATTACAGACATACCTGAGTGATCCTACAATCTGCTTAAACAAGGTAGCATAAACTTTCTTATCATTTGCTTGGATAGACAACTTTAAGTTTGCCATAACTGGTATATTGGCACTGTTACAACTCTCCATACTAAATTTCTTCAAGACTTCACTAATATATCTTCTTTGAGGCACAAACATACCATCAGGTGTTTGCAAAAATTCTAGCCCAAGAAAATAACTCAGACTACCGAGATTAGTCATTTCAAATTTTCTTTTCATTCTCATCTTAAACTCTTCCATCACTTCTGATAAACTTCCTGTTACAAGCAAATCATCTACGTATAAACAAATCAATAGAACACCCTATTGTTCAGCTTGTTTCACATAGACTCCAAACTCAACCGTGCACTCTTGGAATCCGAGTATAAGAAGCCAAGAATTGATATGAGTGTTCCAGGCTCGGGGTGCCTGTCTAAGCCCATATAAGGCTTTGTTTAGCTTATATACCTTCAATTCCTCACCTTTCTTCTCAAATCTAGGTGGTTGTCTCACGTAGACTTCTTCTAAAGGGCCATTCAAAAACGCTAACTTCACATCCATTTGGCAGATCTTCCATCCTTTCATATTTGCAACAACAACAACGAGTCTCACAGAATCACATGATTGGACTCAGAATCACATGCATCTTGAGCAAGATTCGCTGCCTCGTCGTTCTTCATCTTCTTCTCGGCTTCATTGTGCTAGCACTCTGTAGAGTATTTCCCGTATTTGTTACAGGTGTAACATTGAATGTTTCTTTTATCCTACGCTTTTCTTCCTATGCCTCTAGATTGCCTTCCTCCTCTATTGTTTCCCTCATTCTATTCACTGCCATTGTCTTCGTTGATTTGATCAAAGGGTTTTGTGCTTCTACCACCATTGCGTCCACCACGTGATCTTCCTCTGCCTCTTGCAAATCCATAACCTTTGAAGCTTTGATTGTTCTAGCCTGCAACGCTTGATTTGACCCTTGCACCACACCCTTTTTTGCATTTTTTCTTTCAATTATCCTCTATTTATGTGCTTCAAGGGAATTCTACAACTCTTCCACCTTCATTCTTTCAAGGTCTTTACATTCTTCTATAGCTACAACGATGTGATCATTGATAACGGTCTAAAAACCGTTATTTTCATGCTTAAATTTGATAGTAAAACTGATGGGTATTACACCCCATGCAAAATTTAATGATCATAAAAGAATGTAGTATAGACTAGGAAGTGACTCCTAGGTCGTCTCTCAAGGACCAAATGTGGTTCGAGAATTAGGTCTAACACGAAGTGGGGGGGTTTGTGAAAGGTTTGTGAATGCAAATGAACTAAATTGAAACACGAATGCAAACAGAAATGAAAAACGAAATCAAATACAGAATAAAAATGATTGGTCATTAACTCAATTATTATGCTTTCAATCACAAATTAACGACAAGTACACAATACTCTAATCCAAATCCGACACGAATCACCCAACGAGGCGAAGGCTAATTCGGTCTTCAAAATTACAGACTAAGCGAATGCAATGCACAAATCTAATCAGTCATCCACCATACAGTCTAATCAACTAAGCAAAGAATAAACACCGATTAAGCAACTACGCGTATACCTAATCGCAGGCAGACAACAGATTAAATATTGAGCAGAATCAAAGCAGCAGTATGACAATTAAAGTTCAAAAGTCTCAGGGAAGCAAAGTAATTTTATTAATGACCAACCGGACTATCCTAAGCTAACATCGCTATTAAATTAACACGACCAAACACATTAGACAACATAGTGAACAGAGACATTAAACCGGACAATGCAACAGGTAAATATCCTAACATAATTAGAGCTAGTAAAATGCAATGCTTTAGCTAAAAAGTGAAATGCACATATCAAACAACACGTGAACAAAATTGAGTGCAACAATTAAGCTAACAAAGGAAATCACATCTAGTGCTATTGAATTTAAATGCAGTGAACAAATTTAAACAATAAGCTACTAAAGAAAAGAAACGCATGACACTAAGAATAAAATAAATTAGTAAACTACTACCACGATGCATTCTAATAATATATATATTAAGTTTGATGCAAGCTTGAGTGCAAAATAAAAATAAAGGCAGCTGTGTGCTTCTACCAAATTGAAATCAGCGTTGGCTTTAAAAAAAAAACATTGGATGTGCTGCTTAATTTCCATCATGAGTCGTGACCTTGTGCGCCCTTTACTGAATAAAAAAAATGAGTTGCTTCAAAAGGAGATTAAACCTCCGTGAGCCACCTCCAGCTCCCATCAAATGCACCGCTCCATCATTCAAAAGCAATGTGCAATAACGTGAGCTGCTTCCAAAAAAAACGTTAAAGGACCATTTCTCTTAAGTGGTGGCTGCAGCTGCTGGCTTGAATAAGAAAATTCACAAACGAAATGAAAAAGGCAATGAAATAAATTTGGAGCTCTCAAATTCCATTCTCGTACAGCAACGTTGATGAGTCGTTATTTCTTGACTATATTTAGTTTATTGCACTTAAATAAATCAAGGAATTGTTTTTAATTGTCTGTTATTTCCCCGTTTTTCCTAATTCCGCTTAATTTGGTCAGAAATTTGTATTTTCACAAATTTGAATTTTCTGAGCTGATTAAGTGCATTTTTGGTTGCAGGAAAATTTTGGGAAACATCATTTGGAGCATTAGGATGGTGGTGTGCATATTAAAGACTCAACATTTAGTCATTTCAATTTTAAATAAATTGTAATTTAGTTGATTAGAAACTTTAATTAAGTTTTTGTGCACTTGGGCCAATGTTGGCAAATTTCATGATGGGCCCAAACTTTGAGGGACACTTGGCAAAGACTTTAGGGTTTCTTTTAGAGGTGGACCCCACCATTTTAGGGTGTTGGACGGTTTTAGAGAGCAAAGACCGAGACACACAATTTGTCTCCACTTTTCATTTTCACTTTGCATGTATGAACTCTCTCTTGGAGACCATGTAGGGTTTTACGTTTTTGGAGCTATGGAATGACCAAAATCATATTTTTCTTCTTCTCTTACTTAAATCTTGTTTATCTTTGCTTGGTGGAAGTGAATCCCTCACCCATTTTCCTTTCATTTCTTCTTGAAGTTGAGAGCATGAGCTTAAGTCTTGAGGTGTTTCTTTGCATTTTCATGATGGGTCTTTGGTTTGGATGAAGAGCTATTTTGATTTTTTACTCATTTGCTGCCATATTTTCGTATTTACTTTGCTTTTCTTGGATTGGATGATGAAAATGAAGTTCTTGATGGGTTTTGGAGTGAAAGAAGCTTGAGTTGGTGTATGGGTGTTTAAGTTTTGAACCCTTTCTTCTTGCATTTCGTATTTGATGTTTGGAAACATATTTTGAGTTGGACATTGTGTTTCATGATGGGGGCTGGACGTTTTTGCAAAGGGGTTTAGGGATTCCACTTTGTTTTAGTCAAAAATTTGAAGAGAATAGAGTTAGAACTTGGGTTAAAGGAGGTAGACTTTGTGTTTGATGTGTTTGTATGATTTTGCATTTGGAACCTTGGGTTCTAGTGTTTATTCTCGATATTGAGAAGAGGAAGAAAGAATATGAAGGTGTGTGTTGGTGAAGAAAAACCGTAGGGTGTGTTGGAAAGGAGGAGAGAAGGTGCATTCAATTTTTACCTCTTTTGGACAACAACAATATGAGACAATTTTCATAGAAAGAAGATTTCCCTTTTTAGTTTTTGTCTTCTCCTTGTTGCTGCCGAGAATTACTCTTGAGAATGGAGGTTTTTGGTGTTTAGTTTCCTTTGACTTTGCTTACATGGCATCTTGGTTGGAGCACTCAACGTATCTTACATTTAACCTTTGGTTTGAAGCATTTTTTGGCATTTCCACTTGGTAGTTCACGTAAATTGTGTGCCTTGGTGTGTGCAATTAGAATGTTGCTACATGGTAGGAGAGAGAGGACAATTTTATAGAGTTTGGAAGGCACATGCTTGATTTCTTTGAGAATGGTGCACATGGGAGAAGAAGTCAACACATTTTGTGACTTATTGAAGGTGGAAATTGAAGTTTGACTTTGGTGCTTTGGTGACTTACGTACAAGAGGTCTTCTTGGGCCATTTTCATTTTTAATTTCTTTATTTGGTGCACACTTGGTCACATGAATTGCTAGGAAGAAGTTGTGTTTGCTTATTTCTTTTATTTTAAATTAATTTGCATATTAGGATTAGTTGCTTTTGATTTCTGTAATTTAGTTTTGCATTTAAATTAATTTAACTTTGTTAGATAGTTGTGTGTAATAGTGTTGGTGTCTAGTATTTTATTTTATTTTGTTTTAATGTTATCTAATATGTTTGGTCTTGTTGCTTTAGTTTCCATGTTAGCTTAAATAACTTGGTTGGTCATTAGCTATATTGCATTGCTTCTTTGAGATCTCTGGATTGTCACTGTATTTGCACTCTGACTTTGTTATTATTAAATCTGTATTTGCACTTGCAATTGGGTATACGCTTAGTTTCCTAGTTGGTGTTGAGTCTTCGCTTAGTTGATGAAACTACATGGTGTAAATTGGATTTGATGTTAACATTGCGTTCGCTTAGTTCGCTTTTATGAAAACATGATTAGCCTTCGCTTAGTTGGTTAACTGTGTTGGATTAAAGGTTTGAGTCGCCGCTTTATTTTGTTGATCTGTGATTGGAAGCATTGTAATTAAGTTAATGACCAACCGTTTTTCTTCTGTATGTGATTTAGTTTTGCATATCTGTGTTTAATTATCTGTTTGCGTCAGTGTTTTGATTTTATTCATCCTCATTCATACAAACTTTTCAACAACTCCCCCCCTCCCCTCACTCCGTGTTTGACCTGATTCTCAAACCACATTTGGTCCTTGAGAGACGACCTAGGAGTCACTTCCTAGTCTATACTGCATTCTTTTATGCACATTAAATTTTGCATGGGGTGCGACACCCATCAAACGTTCAACAAGTTTTTCCATAAAAAAAATTCAAGCAAAGCCAACAAGTTAAAGTGGCAGCTACTCCAGCTCAAATGAAAAGACCGTGTGTCTTCATCAACACAATAAAATGAATTCTCCAAATAAATAAAAGAAAGAAAACGCTGCACCCATTTTTATTCATCCATCATCAAAATGCCAAGACATGGTTTCAAAGCAAAGCTCCCTCTCAAAACGTTGCAGCAGCCGAGAGAGTCCCCTACAAAAGTGACGGCTGGTTTTTAAAATCCTAGGACCGTGTGTACTCCAAAATGAGGTGGGGTCCACATTCTTTGCAAAACCCTAGGTGCCATGTCATGTTTCCTATTTGGGCTCAAACTATTTTGCCAAAAATTGGCCCAATGTTTACAAGTTTAATTAAAAACTATCTAAGCTACTAAGTTTCAAAGTAATTAAATTTGAAATGTCTATGACAAGAATCTTGAATTATTTTGTCTCCATCCCAATGCTCCAAATTGTTTTTCCAAAATTTTCCCTGAAAATAATAATGCAAATAATTAGCTCAGAAAATTCAAATTAATTAAAATTGAAATTTCCGATCAAATTAAGCATAATTAGGGAAAACGGGAAAATACCGGACATATAAACACAATTCCCTGATTAAATTCGGTACAATAAGCTAAGTGGAATCAATAAAATATCGACTCATCAAAATAGACCACATTTAGTCTTTTGCACTCCGGGGCAAAATCAAGACGCTAATCAGGGAACTAATTAGAGGACATCGGGGAAGTGACACAGACTCAACAGATAGAAAACAAAGACTGACAATGAAAGTAACAGAATTACACAGTTCTCAAGAAATCTGGATAAAGAAAAGGAAGTAGACAGTATCCAACACAAGATCAGAGAAAATAGATACTCATGAAGTCATCAAAGTAATTCAAAGCATGGCAAAATGATCAGTCAGCTCAAGAGGTTATTCAAAAGCAACAAAACCTCACAGATGCACACTATTAGTGTTTCTCTCAAGTGTCTAAGGTAAGCAATGTCAACTCAATGCACTCAAGAAAGCAAACACAAACAGACTTGGCAAGCCTCTAATATCAACACTCAAACACATATGCATGTTCAAATGAAAGGTCTTTTATGCATGCAATGGGGACAAGGACAAAGGAGGATAAATATGGATGAGAAGCTACAAACCAAAGGGAATAGAGGAGCAATGGGGAACAAGTGTAAAGACATTCAAATCACACCCAAAACCCTCTACTTCAATCCTCTTCTTGACTCCTTTATTCACAAATTTTTTTTAATTTTTCTCATTTTTCTGTATTTTTTTCTCTTTTTTTTTCATCTTATCTCTTTTCTTTTCTCTCTTTTCAGAACACAACTCTAAGAGACAAGATACACAACATATTTACAAAAACACAAACAAGAAGAGGAGCCAATCTAGCCAATTCATCATAATCTCCCAGGAGACCACACTTATTCCCAAAACAATTCTAAAGCTCCGAAATTCCCTAAGGTTCACGTAATCATGGTTTCTTACTTAGGGCTAGTGTATCAACTTCAAAACAAAGAAATGGGGAAAGCACAGGCTCAAAAGGGGTCATTAGTGGATCAAAACAAGGTAGGCTCATTTGGCTAGAGAGGCTCAACAACAAATTGCCTTTATCACTTCCAAATATGCATATCAATCAAGAATTATCAACAAGAGTCAAGCCAAGGCATATGTGCAAGCAATCAAGAGACATATCACACACAAGAAAGACTATCAAGTGGCTCAAATCGCACATAGGGTAATTGTCATAATCAAATCAACCTCTCGAACATCATAATCATCTTTCCAAGCAAAGAAAAGAAAGGATTTAAACAAATCAGAGTATCAATGAAGTGAAAGAGAAGTGAAAGACACATCTACAACCTAAACAAAGTCCAAAAATCAAGAGAAACATGCAAAATTGTACACAAGACACAACAAAAACTACCTAGAAAACAAAAAATTTAACACCTAGAAAAGAAAAAATATAACTCAGAAAACTAAAACTAGGAAAGAAAAATCAGAATCTCTCCCAATAGACCACACTTGAACTACACAGTGTCCTCAATGTGTCACAAGCATAAGATCACAATCATAACAATCAACAGATCATGGACAAGTGCAATAAAAGTAGGGAAAGGGGAGAGAAGGGAAAAAGGAAACTCCCCTAATCATGGTGGCAGTTGCCAATTTTTATTAGCTAGATTCTATAATCTTTTTTTTATCATTCTGTTATCTTTTTGGGCTTATATATAGCCTCAGTACGAATTAGAAGGAGATTCTTTTGGCAGAGAGAAACATTTAGAGCTATTTCACACACCTTGGAGGAGGTTCCGTGGATGCTTAGGCTCCAATCAACCAAGTTTAGGGTTATTACTTCCATTCTTTCATCATATTTCATCTAGTTTCACCATGATTATGGTGAACTAAACCCTCTGTTGTTGGGGAACAATGTAATCTTTTGAAACTCTCATATATTCAAATTCTTATTTATTTCATAAGCTTGTCATATACTTACTTATCAATTGTTGGGTTCTCATCTTTGCTTTAATGCTTTTATTGTTTAACTCATTCATTAAAAGTTGTTTGTCTTTATCGATATGGGGACGTACGGTAATGTCATGAACTGGTGAGAAATTCCTTGATTATGCTAATACCGCCTAGGGATAGGGGTATGACGGTTAATTGTATTTGCTTCCGATCGCATTGCATTATTGGTTACTAGGGGAGGCTAGGGATAGCAAGCCGATAATTAATAATAGGTTATTTTCACCAAGGGATTGGGTTAAGGGTAGACTAGAAAATTTGCATGGCAATTGGATAAATAAGTGAAGTAAATAAGAATAGTAGATATATGAGAGTGGATAAGATGAAATTGTAAACCCCAACAACATTCATCCATAGTTTCTTAAAACCAATTGAATCAACTGCATTTGCATGTTTACTTTTGTTCTTTGCATATAACCACCAAATTAATTCTTTTCTCAAGTCTTACGCAATTTGTTTACATGAAAAGTAAGGCCTAAGAGTCCTTTGGGAAGAACGATATTGGGTTTACCAATTATATTCCTTGATAACGATCTGGTACACTTGCCAGTGGCTTAACAATCATACTAGGGTGTCAAAGTCCTGAGAATTTTTTCAACTATCTTCCTATCTTTCACAACCTTGTTGCACGACCTCATAGCATTTACCACGACTTGAATCCTCCCAATGTACTCCACTACCGTTTCCTGCTCCCCCATGTATAGGAGTTCATATTGCCTCTATAAGGACTGCAAACAAACCTTCTTCACCTTGCCAAAATTACTGTAACCATCCTGCAAAATGTCCTAAACCTCTTTGGTCGTGGAAACTTTTGACACCTTTTGGAAGATTGAGGCAGAGATCCATTGATGCAGTAACATCTTTGCTTTGCAATCAAGCCTTCTGTTCTCTTTGCACAACTTTTTCACCTCTTCTGAATCGCCTTTCAAAGGTTCTTGAAAACCTTTCTTCATTATTTCATCAACTTCTTGAAACCCAAGAATCGCTTCCATTTTCACGCACCAATCATCATAACCTTTGCCGTCAAATACCAGTAGGTTACTGTGAATCATCCCGGCCATCACTTTCACACTCCTTTATTCTTGAAGCGTCTTCTTGAACGTCACAAGACTTCACCAGGTTTTGTAACCTGTAGCTCCTGATACCACTATTTTCTGTTGACAGTAAACAACTAAATTATGCAGAAGAGCAATGTATGAAAGAGATGGAGGGAAACGAGTTAGTACTTCTCATTAACAAAAAAGTGAATGTACAAGTACAAAGTATATAACAATGAAAGGAAAAGCAATTAACTGTTCAACAGACAGTTAATACCTTTAAGAGTTTTGTTTTACATTCTCAACAATAGCGATAGACAACAACGATAGATGATGGCACCGCCGACAACGGTAGATGGTCTCGCCACCAGCAACGACAGATGTAGTTGTAGAGGCACCATAAACTTCTTCCTCAAAAGAACCTGACTTTGATACCATATTGACTATAGTGAAGAAAACTATATTGAGATTAATCTCGCTTGTGTTAAATATACACATAAGATTCTCTATTTATAATAAAAGAAATATAGACTAAACTCAAAAAAAAAAAAAATAATAATAACAAACTAACTAAAAATAAAAAAATAAATATAAAATAATAATAATATATCTAACAATAATAAATATTTAATATATTTCCTTTCCAAATTATATATATTTCCTTTCCAAATTATAAACAAATACGAGAATAACAATTTATTTATATTGTCAAATTGTATTTTATTCAAATTCAAACGAAAAGTAAATAAGTGTAAATCTATAAAATTAAATAACTAAAATAGAAAGTTATCATAAGCTCAATATATACTTATTTTTAACATATTATACAAGTTAGTTTAAAATAGTAAATATTTAATTTATAAAAGTAATTTGCTTAATTTATCTTCTTATAGATTTCAAAAATTTTAATTAAAATAAAACTTTTTAGATTTTTGCTATCATACATGTTTAAAAGCTTTGTATAAAAAAATTAAGATGGATATTTGCGTAAGAAAATTCCTTTATGATGATGATCTTATCTTTGATGATATTAGGAACAGAATATAGAATCTGCCAGATTAATGTAGAAGGAAACGTAATCCATGAAGTTATGCTTATCTTGCCTTATTATTTTCAACAACCATACACGTGGCAAATTATTATTAGTTATTCCATTGATAATTTGATCTTTCAGAGTAAGCGCAATCACATTATAAATACTACTCCTTCGTCATCCTTCTTCGCATATATCCTACGCTATAATCCCAAATCTCAATCTCAAAACCCTTGCTCTTTTTAATCCTCCGATTCCACTTTCCGTCTCAATTTTTCAAGGTACTGATTAGCTTCAGTTTATTTAGTTATACTTTGGTCTTCCTCGCTGATCATATCCATATTCGATCTTTTACTTTGTTGGTGGAATTTCTTTTTTGGTCGTGGAACTAGGATTGATAATGTCACCTTTTCTTGTTCTTTAATACGTTTGTTTCATGCAATATTTTTTCTGTCTTAATTAGGGTTTCTGACTTAATTTGTTTTATAATTTTTAAGGACCTGTCGTTTGTGGTCTGATTGGGTCTGTACTCTGTTTGTTTCTTGCAAAATGTCCCGTATACTTTCTCGGTTTTTAATTTAGGGTTTGTGATTCAATTATTTTTAGTCATTTATGGGGGCTGGAGTCTGTGGTTTGAACTAGAGTTTGTGGTCTGATAGATTCTGTAATATGTTTGTTGTTAGCCAAACTTCCCATATACATCCTCGGTTTATAATTAGGGGTTTGTTATTTGAACTCTTTTGTCATTTCTAAGGCTAGAGTATGCGGTTGAACTATGCCTTCGTATCTATGTTATTGACGGTTTAGTTTCTGATTGAACAGATGCAGATCTTTGTGAAAACTTTGACTGGCAAGACCATAACCCTTGAAGTAGAATCGTCTGACACCATTGATAATGTCAAGGCTAAGATCCAGGACAAAGAGGGTATCCCTCCGGATCAGCAAAGGCTGATTTTTGCTGGTAAACAACTTGAGGATGGGAGAACCCTTGCCGATTACAATATTCAGAAGGAGTCCACCCTCCACTTGGTGCTTCGGTTAAGGGGTGGTATGCAGATTTTTGTAAAGACTTTGACTGGAAAAACCATAACCTTGGAGGTGGAGAGTTCAGATACCATTGATAATGTCAAGGCCAAGATCCAAGACAAAGAGGGCATCCCTCCGGATCAACAGAGGCTTATTTTTGCTGGTAAACAACTTGAGGATGGAAGGACCCTTGCTGATTACAATATTCAAAAGGAGTCAACCCTCCACTTGGTGCTTCGTTTGAGAGGTGGTATGCAAATTTTTGTCAAGACTTTGACAGGAAAAACCATAACCTTGGAAGTGGAGAGTTCAGATACAATTGACAATGTGAAAGCTAAGATTCAGGATAAGGAGGGTATACCCCCAGATCAGCAGAGGCTTATCTTTGCCGGGAAACAGCTTGAAGACGGAAGGACCCTTGCGGATTATAACATACAGAAGGAATCCACTTTGCACTTGGTTTTGAGGCTTCGTGGTGGCATGCAGATTTTTGTGAAGACTTTAACTGGGAAAACCATAACTTTGGAGGTTGAAAGCTCTGACACTATTGACAATGTAAAGGCAAAGATTCAGGACAAGGAAGGCATCCCACCGGACCAGCAGAGACTTATCTTTGCTGGGAAGCAGCTGGAAGATGGGCGTACCCTTGCAGATTATAACATCCAGAAGGAATCTACTCTGCACTTGGTGTTGAGGCTTCGTGGTGGAATGCAGATATTTGTGAAGACTCTGACAGGGAAAACCATTACCTTAGAGGTGGAAAGCTCTGATACAATTGATAATGTGAAGACAAAGATTCAGGACAAGGAGGGCATCCCACCAGATCAGCAGAGGCTTATTTTTGCTGGGAAGCAATTGGAAGATGGTCGGACCTTGGCAGATTACAACATTCAGAAAGAATCCACCCTTCACCTTGTCCTTCGCCTTCGTGGTGGCCTTTAAGCGTTTTCCTCTTAGTGTGACTAATATCAATGTCATCTGTGTGGAATAACTATATTTTTAGTGATTTCTTGAAAAAATTGTGATGGTAGTTATATATCTGCAATATATTTAATATTCCTTATAGATATTAATAACTAGTAATGTATGCATGAACCAGATATTAAATTTATAATTAGTATTAGTGAAATTTTAAGTACTGTACGCATGAAACATATATTAAATTATGGTTTAATGTTTGTAGCTTCTTATTTTCGTTTAGAAAGGTCTCTTACTTGTTTGTTGTGTAAATCAAATTTAATTAAGGGCAAAGTGGATAAAATAAATAAAATTAAGTTCAATAATTTCTTTGACAAATCAAAATCAGATTGAGAAAAATCAATTGGGCTTCGTAGAAGAAATGCTTATTTTTTCGGAGAAGAAATGCGTATTTTTTCGGTGGAGATTGGTGCAAATTTTTGTTACATTGAAGAGATTGATGGTGCAAGCAAGGACTATTGTCACGAGGAATCGATTGCACAGTATCCATGTTCTTCAGTAGGGGAGGCCAACAACTTCCATGGATTGGGCGCTCCGGAAACAGTGTCAAACGATGTTGTAGTGTCTTTCAGGGCAGCATTGTGGTACTGGATGCAATATGTGCGGCCTGTCATAAACCAGGGGTTCGGTGCAACCATCAGATAATTGGGCTACTATTTAGGCTTGCATTAATTACTACACGGGATACTGCAGATAATTGGGTGTAGACACTGGTGATAATCTTACTTGGTGATAATCTTACTTGTTAAATAAAAGATATTTCTTTATTTGTATTTTTTTTCCATAATAAAGAATTGAAGGCTTTTGATGCTTCGTTCTATCTCATTATTATTGTAATCACACTTCTGGAATAAAATAAAAATAGCATCACTTTTTGCTTTTGCATTTTAAATTTTATTCTATTAATCAGAGTCCATATGAATTTTCTGCACTTTATTATATGTATTAAGATGATATTTCATTCTATTGTAATTTAAAAGACGTAAATGATATGAACAAAGCGAAAAATGGAACCACCACGCAATTATCATTCAGAGGATAAGCCGAGAAAAATGGAGAGGGTAACGGCGAGGGAGTAGGCTTTTTTAGGTGGCTAATTTCGACGATCCTGGCGCTGTGAGCGCTTTGGAGGTGGGGGAGACGACGGTGCACTAATCGAACAAAAATAATTTTTTCCCATAAACCTTAATACGAGGTCTTAATTGATTTTTTCCGATTTCGATTTGTTAATTTCAGACAAAGAGTTAAATTTAATTTTATTTGTTTTGTCCACTTTGTTCTTAATTAAATTTGTTTTTCCTTTTTGGTATTCTAATTTTTAATATAAAATATACTTCACATAGGTTTTTAATGACACATCAGATTAAACAATATTCTCAGCATATCACACGTAACGTATCGTCATCTTAAATGTTGTTTCTTCAATTTGATGGAAGGTTTCTGTTTGTTTCAATTTTACAAAAATAAAGATCCAAATAAGACACAAAATAAGTAGGAGACTGATAACGATTCAAAAACCGTTATTTTCATACTTAATTTTGATACAAAACACACCCTTTATGACTTAGAAACTAGTTTGAAATCATGCATTTTGTCTTATGGATATTATGCTTGGTTTTCCTTGTTTTGACAAGACTTAACGAGAATTTGATGAAGGATAATGAAGTAAGAAGGAATTGGACTCAAGAGAAGATGGAAAAAGGCACAAATGAAGAATCTCACCTAAGGTTAAGCATCAGATCTACCGCTGAGCGTTGAGTTCTTCAATTTGTACACTGTCAAATGCTTAAGCGCTAAAGCTAAGGGGAAAAGATAGAGTCGCACCTACCGCTGAGCGACAGATCTAGCGTTGAGCGCTGGCCTCTCCAGTAACAGCATTGTCGGACGCCTGGGCGTGAACGTTGAGCATCCCACTTGAGTGTTGCACCTACCGTTGAGCAGTGAACCTGGCACTGAGCATTGTACTTTGGGCTTGTGCCTGTTTTCTGTAATTTTTCATAGTTTATAAATTAGTGCGACCCTTAGAGGTCATCTTTTGGCAGAAGAAGACGCAGAAACACCCTTTCTCACCCCTTGGAGGTGGATTTTAGATGCGGAAGCTCCATTTCATCAAATCTAGGGTTATCTCTTCATATCTTTCATTCAATTCATCTAGTTTCACCATGATTATGGTGAACTAACCTCTTTGTTGTTGGGAGAATGATGTAATCCTATTGAAACTCTCATGTATTGAAATTCTTACTTTAATTCATATGCTCTCTTTTATCAATTGTTAGAGTTTTTCCTCCATTATATTTGTATGCTTTACTTAAGACATTAACCAATAGCATAATTTTTTATTCTATCTATATGGACACGTATAGTTAGGTCTAGACATGAGAGAATTCTTTTGGTAGCAATATTGCCTAGACATAGGGATAGGAGGAACAATTGCCTTAAACTTTTGTGTGAATTATGTAATGCATGATTAATTGCTAGGGAGACTAGACATAACAAACTAGTAATTAGGATTATACCTTAATCACCTAGATATTGGAATTAGGGAAATTTAGAAAGTGGGACTAACACTGATAAAGAAATAGAATTGAGTAGAATTTGTAATTATATGAGACTGGATTAGAATAAAATCATAAACCCCCAACAACACCATTCATCCATAAATTCCAAGTGTCAATTGATCAATCTTTGCATGCATGTTTATTTTCTGTTTTGCATTTAAAACCCTAATTTTCGTTACATCAGGTCTCAAGAAATCAATTCACACAAACGTTTAGACCTAAGAGTCCTTTGGAAAACAATACTCAGACTTACCATTTTATTATTATTATTTGATATAATTTGGTACACTTACCAGACTCTTAACAAAGATCTATATGAGATTCAGGACAAAAATAAGAACATATCGAAACATTAAACCTTTTTACTTTAATTAAAGGCAACACAGGTGACTACTCCCAATGCCTTTACCAGAAACCTATCATTATACGAAATTTCAAAATGATGAGAGACACTTAAAAAAAACGTAAGAATGATGCGAAATTTTTATATGAAAAGGATACCGTCACTTTTGTTTTTAGTGTAGTTTATATTTACCTAGATAGCACATTTTTATTGCTAGTTCACAAGTTGATTTTCGAGAACCACTTAATATGATTTCATATTGATATGTTTTTCATTTTTGTAAATACGAACATTAAATTTATGTTTAAAATTCGGTTATTTGAAAATGGGATTATGAGCTAGCAAAATACATATGTGTTATTTGAGTAAATAAAAACTACATTGTGTTGTTTTTTTTTTCACCAAAAAAATGTGAAAAAAAAATCACAATCATGCATTCTCAAATTTGCATTTTATTTTTAATTTAATTCATTTTTAATTATCTCACCAATTTAAATATTTTTAATTAAATTTTATTAATAAAAAGTATTGCATTATATATTTTTTATTTAGTTTAATATTTTATAATTTGATTTGATATTTGTTACTTTCATTTTCATCCGTCAATAGATAAAGAAAATAAAAATAAAAGTAATACATAATACATGTACATCTTGATTTTATTACACCTATTATAAACTTAATTTATCTTTCATTTTTATTATATCTCTTTTTTCTTATGACATCATATAATCTATATCTATATTTTTTTCTCTCGTATATCAAGTTTTAATACACTTTTTTTGTGTCCGTAAATATTATTTTAAAAATAAATCCACAAAAGAGTTAAAGATGAAAATAATGGAAATAATGACATTTATTGATAATAAAATGATTAACAAATAAAAAATATTTTGAAAACTTGATAAAATAATTTATTTTATATAAAAACTTAACTAAAAATATTTATTAACAATTAAAACTTAATTAAGGGTTATTTTATAACATACCGCATAAAATAATGCAATATAACCATCATCCTTGAGCAATATAACCTTTAGGAGTAATTCAACAATGACATGAATTGAAAGGAACCTCGCGACACTCATGCAACTCACAGATCATGCTATTGTATAAGCAAGAATAAAAACAAATGAAAAAGCATATGAAATTAAGAATCAATTCAAATACATGAGAGTTTACAAGGTTACATAATTTCCCAACAACAAATAGAGATTAGTTCCCCATAGACATGGGGGAACCTATGAATAATGGAAGAAAAGAAAGAATGAAAAGACTAAGAATTGACTAGGAGTGTATTGCTATGCTCTCTTCTGCCAGGAATGCAAAGCCTAGAGTCCCAGGGTCCTTTAAATCGTGCCAAACGCGTCCCAAAGTGCGGCCGGATCTAAATTAATCAAATCAGAACAAAATCAGGGCCCAATCCACGTGAAATCTCACTCAAGCGTCGTAGGGAGCACGCCTAAGTGTGAATTGAGGTTCATGAGAGGCTTGGGTGCTAGTTTTGGATGCTAAGCTTTGGGCGTCCATCGCTCGGGCGTCGGGTTCGTCGCTCGGGCGACCAACGGTGATTTGGAACTCGCTGTTTTTCGTTCCTATCGTCTAGGCTTCGGGTTTCCTCCTTTTTTGGTGCCTTTTTGACCCCTTTTGAGCTCCATCTTCTTGACTTTTCGCTTCTTCTTCTAGTATTGCTTCAATTTCTATCAAAATAAGGGGAATTTGTTATAAAATTGTTAAAATCAACCTCAACTCTCGTATTCACACAATTTATTGAAAACACATGAGTTTAAGCAAGTTTCTAAGTGGAAAATGGTGCTTTTAGTATCAAAATCATATAACAAATTATGGTGTTTTAAACCGTCACCAGTTCTTTCCTCTTGTTCCCAATAGTTTTGATCCTTTTTCCAGATGAGGAAGTCATTCCTACATCAAATACAATTCACAAAACCAAACGAAAACTCATTAATCGTTAGCAAACCACTGTTAGGACTCCGACAAGCGTACCAAATCGTATCAAGTAATAATAAGTGGTAAGACCAAGTATCGTTTCCTAGAGACTCATAGGCCTAAACTTTCATGTGATTTGTTGATTATTTAAGACTTGAGAAAACGCAATTTAGGTTATAATACAGAGGAAACAAAGTTAAATATGCATGCAAGGTTGATCAATTGACCTAGAAAAATACGCAGTTGAATGATATGGATGAATTGTGTTGTTAGGGTTTCCGACTTATCCTAATCCACTCTCATATATTTACGAATTCTACTTTTTCATTAATGTCATTGCCACTTTCTAATTTACCCTAATCCCAATATCTTGGTGAAGAGAGTCTATTTGATGGAATCCTAATTAGGGAAACCACTCAAAGGAGCAGCAACTCAAGCTAAGACTAAGAAAGGGAAGTTAAAGAAAGACTTTCTAAAAGTTTCTTTCTCTAAAGTCTTAGAAGGATTATATTTTAAAACATGTTTACTTTGTTTTGTAGGGCCTAAATAAAGCTTGGACATCATGAATTATCCAACCAAAGACTCCTTGGATCAAAGAAAGCAAAAGAAGAATGGTTGACTTTCGAATGGTTGACTTTGGGATTGGAATTGGATGCATATTGGATCTGGATCAGGTTTTGGCCCAGCCAAAACCCTTTTTCCGCCCAGCCACACGGAAGAAGCATTCTTCCCATGAGTCTTTGCTAATCTGTTTTGAAGCAAGGCACACATGCACCTGCCAGCTAGCTTTTTGGTTTGAATTACATTTGCTTTTGGAGGGAAATTGGGTCAGATTAAGGGCTCCTCTTCTTCTATAAATAAGANGGCCATTACCTTGTAAAAACCACTTTTAGAGCTTGAATGTTATGCTGCAGAAATGAATTTCNAGCTTTCCTTGCTCTTGAGTCACCTATTCTCTTCACTTTCTCTTCCCTTTCCTCTAGCTTCCTTCCATAGTGGGAAGGCCTTCTGAGCTGAGAGGATATTCCAAACATTTCCACCATTACCGGAACATCAAACTCCACTGCATCCATCCAGAACCACTGCATCAAAACTCTTGTCCGCTGCATCTCTCTGTTTTTCAACTTGCTTGCTGTTTGGAGTTACTTCACTTGATTCCAGACCTTGGCAAGTTTCCATCAAGTGGTATCCAGAGCTTTTGTTGTCCACGCATCCATAGCTAAGTCATTTTCTCCATCTCTTAATTCAATTCAGTTTTAAATTCTAATTCCTGTCATGTGCCTTTCATCACTCTGTTTTAGTGTTCTTTTAATTCTGTTTTGTGCTTGTTTTGTTAATTCCAATCACTGATCTTGTGTTTTCCATTGTGTGTTATGTTCTTCTTTCATTTTAAACGGTGAATTACCTTTGCTTGAGTCATTTCCAGCTTCATTTTTCAATTCCAGTATTGTCTCGGTCATGTGCATAGTCTGGTGCAGTTTTATTTCTGTTTCTCTTTGGTTTTCTGTTATGCTGAGTTTATTCAGTTTTCTTGAGTTTGTTGTGCTGGAAAAGCTTTAAATCAACCAAATAAGGCAATGAAGACTTGATCTAGCCTTGGTGATATAAGTTGAAGCACCAAAAGCAAATATGATTCTCATTACTGTTTCAATTCTACTGCAGAATTTTGAATCCGGTTTTAATTTCTAAAACTATGTCAGTTGGCTTTTATTTGATTCTGGAGTTCGGTACAACATTGTTTGATGTTGTTGAATGTGTCTTAAGGTGCAGCAAACCAGAATAAGCAATGAAATGCAATATGCATAGCTTGGTTGCTTAAAATCCTTAAGAATTTTACTGTTTCAGTTTTCTACTCCAGCTTTTACCGTGTTGTCATCTCTTAATTGGTGTATATTGAGTTTGATCACACTAAGCATCTCAATCCTAGCTTAGTTCAGTAAAATTACACTTTCTAGAGTCTTTTCCTTTGCTGTCCAGTATTTGAATCTCATAGAAAACTGATTTTGGTGGTGATTTGGTAGATTTTACTGCATAAAGTGGTACAACAGTGGTGATTTTTGAAAATCTGTTGTTTCTTTGCTGTTTCACAACTTGAGCAAGCTTAAATTGATGGTTTAAAGTAGTTGACACTGTTCATTTGTTCAAAACATGGCCTATACACAGATTTGCATTTGAAACCATCAATTTTTGGGTAAAAGTGGAAGTTTAATGATGATTTTGAGTTGCTAACAGTTTATAAGTTGTTTTAGAGTTTAAACACATTCAAAATCATTAATCAAAGTTGCTTGAACTGTTAGTTGTGAGTTTAAAACATTTCCACACGAAATTGGGTATCAAACCACCAAAATCAGCCCATTTTTCTGGTGCAGTCACGGTTTTCAGCAGCTGTTTGGTAATTTCTGTGTAAATTTCATTGTGGATTGCAGCAAGAGCTGGTTNAATGCTTAAAAATGAAAATAAATGATTGAAAGAAGTAATATCAAGTGTTAAAAGGCTTATAGAACCGTGCAATCCAGGTTACAAGCCCTGAAATTCAAAAACTCAAAATCTGAAATTCTTTGGGGCATTTTATCAAACACTTTTGGAAATTTATCAAACAATTTGTCTGTATGCATATGTGAACTGTCTTTTTGATTTTTCTTGCTTTCTTCATCTATTCTAGTGCCTTTGTTAGGTTCCTGTTGCGTGCTTGCTTTTATTGATGTGTTGTTCCAATTGAATTCCCAAATTTTTGGCCTTTAAAATACCATTCCAGCAATCTGTTTTTGGTAAAGTTCGGTGCAGTGTGCTGAAACTGTCACAACATTTAAATCTGTTTGCTATTGTTGCTAGTGGATTTTGGAGCAAGTTTGCAATCTGTTTGGAGCATTTAGAGGCAGGGAGTTATTCCTACTATGGTAGCATTCTAGGAAGTGGTTAGGGAATTGAAAGTGGAGCAAGAAGAAGGACTTTTCAGC
This sequence comes from Vigna radiata var. radiata, assembly GCF_000741045.1. NCBI lineage: Eukaryota > Viridiplantae > Streptophyta > Magnoliopsida > Fabales > Fabaceae > Vigna > Vigna radiata. The sequence continues at coordinate 234,880 of NW_014542360.1, read as the reverse complement.
AGCTGTTTTGACACATTCCAGCAGTTGTCTAACTCTGTTCCAGCAGCATTTCCAACCTGAAAAACATCAACTCACACCTTCATTTTGAGTAGCACCTTGCAGCAGCCAAAGTTTGAAGTTTACACTAGTTTTAAACATTGATTTGAGCTTGTTTGAGTCTTAATATCACAGAACCTTTGTAGTTTAAGTGTCTTTGCTATTTTTGAGTCAAGTGACTTGGGAAAATGCTCTTGAAGCAATTCCAAGATCACATTTGAACATTGTAATAGTCCAATTTCGTTTTCTTAGTGTGGAAGTGTGTCCAGGGGCTCCAAGTGTCACTTGCACTTTCACTTAGGGCCGTCTAGCATTTACATTCTTGCATCTTTATTGCTTTCTTTAATTTCTTGCTTAATCTTTTTGTTTTTAAGTCTTCGTGGTATATAGGATTGCATAGCATTTAGATAAACCTTCTTTTGGTTTTTAGTAGCATTTCATTAGCATTTAAAAACCTTTTGAAAGATTTCTATTTGGAAACTAAGGTAAAAGGAAATCTAAGGAAACTCTGGCTAGGAAAGAACTTGGTTTCTAAGCTTGTCCACTT
>NW_014542360.1:228751-231387 GCF_000741045.1 Vigna radiata var. radiata | reverse complement strand
CACCATTACCGGAACATCAAACTCCACTGCATCCATCCAGAACCACTGCATCAAAACTCTTGTCCGCTGCATCTCTCTGTTTTTCAACTTGCTTGCTGTTTGGAGTTACTTCACTTGATTCCAGACCTTTGCAAGTTTCCATCACTATTCCTAATTACTAGTTTACAATGTCTTGTCTCCCTAACAATTGTTCATGCATTACATTCGCACAGAAGCTTAAAGGCAATCGGTCCTCCTATTCGTATGTTTAGGTAATATTGCTCCCGAGAGAATTCCCTCATGTCTAGATCTACCCACATGTGTCCATATAGATATAATCAAAGATCAAACTATTGAATGATGTCTTAAACAAATCATGCAAAGATAATGGAGGAAAAACTCTAACAATTAATAAAAGAAAGCATATGAATAAAGCATCAATTCAATATATGAGAGTTTCAATAGGATTACATCTTTTCCCCAACAATAATGGAGGTTTAGTTCACCATACACATGGTAAAACTAGATGAAAATAATGAAAAGAATGAAAAGATAAACCCTGGATTTGATAAGTTGGAGCTCCCACATCCAAAATTCGCCTCCAAGGTGTGAGAAGTGTGTTTCTACGTCTCTTTTGCCAAAAGATAGACCATCCAGGTCATCCAAATCTATTTATAGTTCATTAAAATGAAACAGAAACTGGCCCAAGCCCGAAAGTACAGCGCTCAGCGCTAGGTCACCGTTCAGTGGTGGGTGCGACACTTAAGAACAAAGCTCAACGTTGACGCCCATGCGTTTGGCAGAGAAGTCATTGAAGAAGCCAACGTTCAACGGTAGGTTGACGCTCAACGGTGAATGCGATACTTAAATTCTCCCCTCAACGTTGGCGTTTAAGCGTTTGATAGAGAATTCTCCAACGAAATTGGCGCTCAACGCTAAGTCAGCGCTGAGCGGTGGCTGCATTTCTTCATTTGTTCACTTTTCCACCTTCACTTGAGTCCAACTCTTTTCTACTTCAACTTCCTTCATTCAATTCCAGATAAAACCTGCCAAATCATGGGAAAACCAAGCATAAAACCAAGAAAACCACCTTTGACTCTTTTATTCTCTAACTTAACCAAAATGCATGATTTCAAGTTAATTCTAAGTTGTAAAGGGTGTGTTTTGCATTAAATTCAAATATAAAAATAACGGTTTTTGAACCGTTATCACAACTCCAAACTTAGAACTTTGCTTATCCTCAAGCAAACAAAATGCAACTCAGTCTTCCACCAATCATCACAATGATTCAATCACATTCAAAACTCTTTTCTTTCAAGACAAGTAATCACTCAAATCTTCTTATCAATAGAATTCAGTCAAGATGCACACATGCCTTCATTCTCAATGCTTATCATGGTGTTCACACAATCACATGATATCCAACAGATGTTATTCTCATGAATGATCAATTAGCTAGGCACATATAAAATCATAGATTCATGGAATCATTCCTCACCAGACAAGGTGTTTCAGTCAATCACTCAAGTGTTTCAAGAGGTGTTATTCCTTCCCTCTAGTGTCAACATATCACATATCACAAGGACTTTTCAAGGCTTATAATGTGGTTAAGCTAACAAGAAAAATTGATTTTTCTAGATCACAAAATCCTTGAGTTAAAAGAGTCATTCAAGCATTCACAGTTCAAGCACAAACTCTCTTTTTACCAAACTCACTTATTCCCAACTTTCCATTTTTTGTGCATTGAGCTTTTCTTTTTATTCTATCTTTTCTATCTCTTGCATCTTTTCATGCTTTGCTCAACACATTAGTTCAATGCTCATCTTTCTTTCAATTTTCCCAACAACCCCAAACTTGAACCTTAATCAATACCACACAATAATTCTCAACTTAACTCAAGGTAAGGATTTTTCAAAAAAAGTTCCACATATTGTTTAAGGCTTAGGTTCAAAACGGGTAGATGATGAAGGTTGAAAAACAATTATTTTCATATGTCAATTTAGACTAAATTACACCCTTTACTATTTGGAATGAGCTTAGAATCAAGCAAAACTCAATAAATGAGTCTGTAGAGAGTCAAAAGTTGTTTTTAGTGATATTATGCTAGTTTTGCATTGTTTTATAGCTATTTTGAGAAAGTGAAGAATGGAGTTAAAGATACAGGTCGTAGACTCAAGAAAAGAGCAAAAAAATGAAGATTTGAAGAGTCGACGCACCGCCCGGTGGCAACTTAAATCGTCGGGAGGCCCAGGGCGAGGAGTAGGCACTGGCGTTGGCGTTGGGCGATTTGGAGGGAAACCGCCGGGCGGCACCTTACACCGTTGGGCGGTTCTTAGGCTTTTGGGAAACCGCCGGGCGACACACTCTAACCGCCGGGCGGTGGTCTGCTGGGCTTGGGCCTGTTTTCTGTTGCGCTCCTCACCTATAAATACCCCTATTTCGAGTTTAGAGTCATTCTTTTAACATATTTCCAAAAGTGATTTACAAGCTTTAGCAATGAGATTTTATAGCATAATCTCAAGGCCATGCATGTGATGTGATGAGATCCACAAAATACGGATCAAATGCCACCTCATCCACATGTGCAAAGTGTGAATGGCTTCTAGAAAGCCTTATGATTCACGTGGTCTAATAGCTATGCGCATAAGTGGAAATAG
>NW_014542360.1:225238-227716 GCF_000741045.1 Vigna radiata var. radiata | reverse complement strand
GCAAATTTTTCCTTCTTTAAAAAGATACCCTTCCCTCACATAAAATCCTCCTTGTGATTTATTGAGACATTCCTTATAGATATGAGCAAAATCAGGATCTTGTGAATACAACTCAAGAATGTTATTAAATCCAAGAATTTGAGCTCCCAATGTGGCTAAGAGATTAATTTTTCTTGATAAAGCATCAGCCACGACATTGGATTTTCCTTTCTTGTATTTAATAACATAGGTGAATTGTTCAATAAATTCCAACCACTTAGCATGCCTCTTTTGTAACTTGTGTTGACTCTTCAAATACTTAAGTGATTCGTGATCACTATGAATGATAAACTCCTTGGCAACAAGGTAATGTTCCCAAGTTTGAAGAGCCCTCACAAGTGCATAGAGTACTTTGTCACAGGTGGGATAATTACAAGAGGCACCATGAAGTTTTTCACTAAAGTATGCAATTGGATGTCCTTCTTGTAATAATACTGCACCTATGCCAAATCCTGAAGCATCACATTCTAGCTCAAAAGTTTTGGAAAAATTTGGTAAAGCTAGAATGGGTGCTTGTGTGAGCTTTTCTTTGAGTAGCTCAAAAGCCTTTTGTTGTTATTCCCCCCAATGGAATGCAACATCTTTTTTCACCAACTCATTGAGAGGTGAAGCAAGACTAGAGAAGTTAGGAACAAATCTTCTATAAAAACTTGCCAAACCATGAAAACTCCTTACTTCTCCCACATTCTTTGGGGTTGGCCAATCTTGGATGGCCTTTATTTTCTCTGGGTCCACATGAACCCCATTTTTAGTGACCACAAATCCAAGGAATATGACGCTATCAACACAAAAGGTACACTTGTCAAAATTTACAAACAATTTGTTGTTTCTAAGAATTGTTAAAACAACTCTCAAATGATTTTCATGAGTTTGCAAAGTTTGACTATATACCAAGATGTCATCAAAATAAACAACTACAAACTTCCCAATGCAATCCTTTGGAACATGATTCATAAGTCTCATGAATGTACTTGGAGCATTTGTAAGACCAAAAGGCATAACTAGCCACTCATATAATCCAAACTTGGTNTTNAAGGNAGTTTTCCATTCATCACCTTCTTTGATTCTTATTTGGTGATATCCACTTTTAAGATCTACCTTTGAAAATATTTGAGCTCCATGTAATTCATCCAACATATCATCAAGCCTAGGGATGGGATGTCTATACTTGATTGTGATGTTGTTGATAGCCCTACAATCACAACACATGCGTCACTTGTCATCCTTCTTAGGCACAAGCAACACTGGTACAACACATGGACTTAGACTCTTTTGAACTAAGCCTTTATCTAGCAACTCTTGAACTTGTGACTCAATCTCCTTGGTTTCTTGGGGGTTTGTCCTATAGGCTGGCCTATTAGGAAGAATTGCCCCTGGAATGAAATCAATTTGATGTTCTATTCCTCTTATGGGTGGAAGCCCTTTTGGAATTTCTTTTGGAAATAGATCATCAAATTCTTTCAAAAGTTTTTGAATGGGTGGAGAAAGAGTTGAAGCCTTTGGATCACTAGATGTGCATGTAAGTGTCCCTTGACAAAGAAGAAGGTATGAAGGTTGCTCAACTTGAAGTGTATTGATTAAAGTCTTTTTGTTTAAAAGGACTTCATGTTGAGTGACCTTAGGTGGTACACTTGTCTCTCCACTCTCCTTTCTTTTTGACTTTTTCTTTTGGTCATGTTCTTGCTTTCTTAAAGACTTCATCTGTGCTTGATCCTTAGCCACTTGGGTAGGAGTCAAAGGANGAAGCACAAACTTCTTGTCNTTTTNATGGATAGTGATGGTATTGGTTAGACCATGATGGATAGTTTGATGATCAAATTGCCATGGTCTCCCCAATAACACATGACATGCTTCCATGGGAACTATATCACATAAAACTTCATTTTTGAAGTTCCCAATGGAAAATGCCAACTTCACTTGATTCTTGACTATTATATCCCCATCTTCATTTAGCCAATGAAGTTTATAAGGTTTTGGATGGGGTATAATATCAAGTTTCAACTTCTCAACCAACCTTGTGCTACAACAATTGCAACAAGAACCACTATCAACAATGAGAGAACAATGATTTTCTTGAATTTTACATCTTGTATGAAAGATGTTCTCTCTTTGTGATAGGTGTTCTATACTTGGTTGGTTGTTAAGTATCCTTCTTACCATGAGAAGTTGTCCATCATCAGCATATATTTCTTCTTCTCTTTCTTCTTCCTCACTCTCACTTTCACTAGTTGGGGTGTCACTTTCACTACTATAAATGTCCCTGCCTTTCAAAATGATGTTTCTCTTTGTAGGACATTGAGTAGCTACATGACCCCTTCCTAGACATTTGAAGCACTTGATTTCACTTGTTCTTGTGTGTGAGGGTGTTTCTTTCTTGGGTCTCTCTTCTATTTTGGCTAGAGGTTTAAATGGCTCTTTTTCTTTAAAAACTTTCTTTTC
>NW_014542360.1:186270-223913 GCF_000741045.1 Vigna radiata var. radiata | reverse complement strand
GAGGTCTCCTAGGTGAGGCTTAGATGTTGGATCTAAGACACACTCACCGTCTACCCAATTTTAGGTTGTGAGACTTCTTTGAGTCTAGTTACAAATGAGGGAAGAGCACTTGTGAACTCTAGCACCTCACTTGCTTGGATTTGAAATCAAAAACCAAAGAAAAATTACAATAAAACTTGGTAAATGGCAAAAGAAATGAAAATTGGCTAAGGAAAAGATGTGTGCAGCTTTGGCTTCTCAAAACAGAGATTGAATTATGATCAATTCACGCAATTCCTCTCAGCTGCCAAGTGTTCACTCAAAGAGACGAAATTCTGCAGAAACACCCGTATCTGCTGGTTGCTGTTTTAGTGCACTGCTGCAGCAACTTTTGGGTGCAGATTGGTCACGGATTCCCTTCTCTAATAGCCATCTTCTTGCATTTGTTTCTCATCATTGAACCTTCTTTGATGCTTTCACTTGTGATAAACCTTCTGAAGTACAAACCACCTATCCAACAAGCCAATTAGTCACTGGAATTGTCACCACATTGGCTATAATTTTCGCAACCAATTGACAGCAACACCAGGAATTTCTTCAAACAGTTGGTGTGCAGAGTGTTTTAAGTTCGAAAAACAAGCAATTAAAGGGTGATCAAACAGGGTGGCACCTCAAATGGATCCTAAGAAGGGCTCTAGAACAGATTTAAAACACAAGAAAAGACTATAAATCAGAATTAAGCACAAATAAGCTATGCAATGAAATTGGACCAAACTGTTTGATGAAATGTCTCACTGAACTTGCATAAATTTGACAGCAAAATGCAATGTGCAGAAACAGATTTCGAATTTGAGATGCACTGGTCCTATTCTGCCTTTTAATACTTTAATAACTCTTTTGAATTGTTCTTTTGATGTTTTATGGACCAAAGGCTTTTGCTACATCCATACTTTTGAATCAAACAGAAAATCAATGCCACTTGGAAAAACACTGCATAGCTCTCGGCCACAGTAATTTTTTTTTGAGTAGAAAATGACTAGTGTTATATACCAAATGCACAGAACTGACTAGATACTCATTCCAATGATTCAAACATGTTTCAATAGTGAATTAAGACTTGCAGAAACATATTTGATGAACAGAATCAATGTGCAACGAAATTTGNCTAGTGCAGTTCCATTTTCAGCTCAATTTCACAACTCAAATGGTCAAATTGCAGAATGGACTTAAATCTGGACTGGAAACACCACAAATAGTTTGAAAACAGTATTTTAAACTTGCTCAAAACAGCAGAATCATGTTAAAGAGGATTGGCAATGATCTAATACCAATCTTGACTTGATTATGCAGAATTTTTCAAAGAAATTTGGCAGATCGGTTTACTGCCTTTTGGATCCTTGCAAATTGACAATTCCACACTAAAAGCCACTGGAAATCAACACAAATTCATGTTCTAATTGACTCAAGCATTGCATCAGACAGCTGTTATTCAATCAAACAGTAACACGGAATTTACCATATGAACAGTGCTTGTTGCAGCATAAAACAGAAATCTGAAAATTCTGTAACAGATTTTGAAAACAAAATCAGATCTGAGTTTGAGTGGTAGATCTAAACACCTGAGCTCAATTCTGGATTATTCATTGCTCTTAATTGGTGTAACCACATTCAAACACTCAGTTTTTGGTAAAAACTTGGTTAAAAACCAGATTTGATGACAAGAACAACAAAGTAACCAAACATGACTAAGACAAACTGGAAATGATGCTTAAATGATTAAAATGACTCAAAGTAACAAGAGATAACCGAATAAAATAATAATAGACTCAATCAAACACAGCTAGTATCAAAGAACAACTCAAACATAGAAGCCTAAATGCTGGAACAGATACAGAACTTCAGAAACAGTCAAGACAACCAGGAAAAAATCTGACAGCAAAGAGATGGAAGAAAATGGACTTATCTCACGGTTCTATGTTGAACCATAGCTCTAGATACCACTTGATACATCCAGGGGGATGTAGGGAAGAAGATCCGTGAGTTTGGAACGGAGGAACAACTCTAAAAAGCTTGAAATCCAATGGAACAATAACTGTTGTGGATTCCAACGCTGGTTTTGGGCTGAGGAGAGTTGCTCTCGGGTTGATGAACTGGTGAGGATGGTTGCAGCGGAATGTAGGTGTATATGGTAAGGTGAGGTGAAGGCTAGCTTGAGTGAATGGTTAACTACTTCAGAAGGCTTCCATAATGGAAGAAAGTAGTAATGGAGTTGCAAGCAAGAAGAGTGACTTTCGGATGAGAGAATTGTGCTTTCATGTGAGCAGAATTTCTTTTCAATATTTCCAAAAGTGATTTACAAGCTTTAGCAATGAGATTTTATAGCACAATCTCAAGGCCATGCATGTGATGTGATGAGATCCATAAAATACGGATTAAATGCCACCTCATCCACATGTGCAAAGTGTGAATGGCTTCTAGAAAGCCTTATGATTCACGTGGTCTAATAGCTATGCGCATAAGTGGAAATAGCTATGCTAATGCTACCCCTATGATACTATACGCACCCCNTCTTCATGTAGCCAAAGTCCACTTTACCCTTCTCCATGTTTTGGCACCTTGATAGCATCTCCTTGGTCTCCAATCTTCCATCCAAAAATAGCAAAGAGTACTTGACCTTTACAAGAGTGCTCATCTTGAAGCTTCTTGATCATCCCTCTTGTGATAGGTCCTATGGTGCTAGGCCTTCTTGTATCACAGTATCAATAGAAAAACAGAAGATAAGGCATATGACCTGATTGAAGAGACGGCCTTAAACGAAGTGTCACAGAGTGAGAGGGGCATGCAAAAAGGAGGACTCTTGCATCTTCCTACTGAAGACGCTGCAGCTGCACATAATCACCTCCTCAGTCAGAAATTGGACAAGTTGACAAAGGCCCTTTCCGAACTTCCTAGGGGATTTAGAAATATTTCTCAGGCACGACAACTTTGCGACTTATGTGGTGGTGACCATATAAATGGTCAATGTGCTTTCACGGAGGAGATGCAGCAGGACGTTAATTATATGGGAGCCCAATTTCAGTACAAGCAGGGAAATTTCAACCATGGTAATTCTAGCCAAGGTTGGAAAAATCATCCAAGTATTGGGCAGAGCCAGAACAATTCATCGGGACAAGTAAGTAACTTCCAACAGCAACCTTCTCCCTTAGGGCAGCAGGTAAGCAACTTGACTGAGACAGTCAGAGAATTAACTGACAGGTTTGATAAATTTTTGAAAGTCTATGAGTCTCAACAAGCGAGTGATCAGGCCAGCTTTAGATCACTAGAGACACAAATAGGACAATTGTCTAAGAGGGTTGAAACCATAGAGAAACATCAATTTCGGGCTAATACTGATGTTAACCCAAAAGAGGAGTGCAAAGTTGTTACAACAGGAGGAAAAAGGAAGCCAGAGGAGGAAACAATTGAGATCGGAAGCAGTGAGGACGAAGAAGAGGAAATGATTCATAATGAGCATAAGAGAGGCGAAGAGAAGAAAGCAGAAAGAGAAAAGAAGAAGGAAGATATTAAAGAATCACTCCGCAAGATTCTTAATGAGGCACCAATTAATCCTAGAACATCTTCACAAACTTCTGAATATGATGAGAAGATCAAGTACTATCTGGGAAAGTTACTTGATTTGGGCTATAAAGAAAATCAGGAGTAGTTGGTAAAACCCAGGAAGAAGAAACATCCGCAGAAACTAGAGGATTCAAGAGCTTTGACCCTCCCTTGCGTCATAAATTATGTAGATTTAGGAGAAGCTTTGATTGATTCAGGATCAAGCATTAATCTGATGCCCCTCAGTGATTTCAAGAAGATTAAAGGGGTAAAATTAAAGCCTACCAAAGTGATCTTGACAGTGGCGGATGGGTCTAGGAAGAAACCTGTTGGAATGGTGGAAAATGCAATTNATACTATACGCACCCCCTCTTCATGTAGCCAAAGTCCACTTTACCCTTCTCCATGTTTTGGCACCTTGATAGCATCTCCTTGGTCTCCAATCTTCCATCCAAAAATAGCAAAGAGTACTTGACCTTTAGGAGAGTGCTCATCTTGAAGCTTCTTGATCATCCCTCTTGTGATAGGTCCTATGGTGCTAGGCCTTCTTGTATCACAGTATCAATAGAAAAACAGAAGATAAGGCATATGACCTGATTGAAGAGACGGCCTTAAACGAAGTGTCACAGAGTGAGAGGGGCATGCAAAAAGGAGGACTCTTGCATCTTCCTACTGAAGACGCTGCAGCTGCACATAATCACCTCCTCAGTCAGAAATTGGACAAGTTGACAAAGGCCCTTTCCGAACTTCCTAGGGGATTTAGAAATATTTCTCAGGCACGACAACTTTGCGACTTATGTGGTGGTGACCATATAAATGGTCAATGTGCTTTCACGGAGGAGATGCAGCAGGACGTTAATTATATGGGAGCCCAATTTCAGTACAAGCAGGGAAATTTCAACCATGGTAATTCTAGCCAAGGTTGGAAAAATCATCCAAGTATTGGGCAGAGCCAGAACAATTCATCGGGACAAGTAAGTAACTTCCAACAGCAACCTTCTCCCTTAGGGCAGCAGGTAAGCAACTTGACTGAGACAGTCAGAGAATTAACTGACAGGTTTGATAAATTTTTGAAAGTCTATGAGTCTCAACAAGCGAGTGATCAGGCCAGCTTTAGATCACTAGAGACACAAATAGGACAATTGTCTAAGAGGGTTGAAACCATAGAGAAACATCAATTTCGGGCTAATACTGATGTTAACCCAAAAGAGGAGTGCAAAGTTGTTACAACAGGAGGAAAAAGGAAGCCAGAGGAGGAAACAATTGAGATCGGAAGCAGTGAGGACGAAGAAGAGGAAATGATTCATAATGAGCATAAGAGAGGCGAAGAGAAGAAAGCAGAAAGAGAAAAGAAGAAGGAAGATATTAAAGAATCACTCCGCAAGATTCTTAATGAGGCACCAATTAATCCTAGAACATCTTCACAAACTTCTGAATATGATGAGAAGATCAAGTACTATCTGGGAAAGTTACTTGATTTGGGCTATAAAGAAAATCAGGAGTAGTTGGTAAAACCCAGGAAGAAGAAACATCCGCAGAAACTAGAGGATTCAAGAGCTTTGACCCTCCCTTGCGTCATAAATTATGTAGATTTAGGAGAAGCTTTGATTGATTCAGGATCAAGCATTAATCTGATGCCCCTCAGTGATTTCAAGAAGATTAAAGGGGTAAAATTAAAGCCTACCAAAGTGATCTTGACAGTGGCGGATGGGTCTAGGAAGAAACCTGTTGGAATGGTGGAAAATGCAATTATGCGGATTGAGGAGTTGGAATTTTTGATTGACTTTATAGTTGTGGATATGACCAATGAAGGAAAAAATTCATTAATCTTAGGAAGACCGTTCATGCGGACTTCCAAGATGGTTATATGTATCCATGATGGAGGAATAAAGTTAAGGGATCATGATCGAGTGTTGCTTTATGGCTCTAAAGAAACTGTACAGCGGGCAGTTAGGAAAGTCAAGTATAAAAGAGCCAAAAGTGAAGCTGCAGAGGAAGAAAAATCCACAGGTATTGATTTTCATTACGATTGTAATGTTTTGCAGATTCATGAGAAAGGGACGGTGTGCAAGAAGGAATCAACCTCTTCAGAGGAGATATCATTCTTGCGGAGCTTTTCAATGCGATTAAAAAACAAGAAGTGGATTGTCAACAGGAGGTGGAAAGATGAAGGAATGGTGGAGATTAGAAGACCATTTTCCACAGTGATCAAGAAGGTAGACCGAAGAAAAGTGAGCCGGTGGGATGATGAAGATCCCAACGTGAAGAAGAAGAGTTGAACTTGCTGGAAATCAATTTTTGTATTTTTAAGAACAATTTTCAATTTCTGTTATTTCCACTTTTTATTTTCGTTGGAACATGTACGTTTTGAATTTCTTTTGAACAATTTTTGGGTAGCATCTACTGAGGGATGCTAAATTTTTGGTATCCACTAAAGGATATCCGGAAGGTACACCTACTGATGGGTGGTGGAAGGAAGTGCACTTACTGACAAGTGCTAAACAGGTTTGGGTCAGGCTCGTGACGTTAAACAAGCGCTACTAGGAGGCAACCTAGATTTCTTCTTACACCTTTGCATTTTAAATTCCTAGAATAGGTTGAATTTTAATTTTAGTGTGTACTCTTGGCTTGAATACTTTTTCTGAAAATGTTTGACTGACCGATGTGCATGATGGAGCTATTTGATGATTATTTGATGTGGATGACAATTAAGTTGTAATGCATGTTGATATTCTGGGAAATAGATGTGTGATGAATTATGATTGTGGTCATGATGCTAAGCATGGTGTATGAATGAATTTTGTGTGAGAAAGCATGCGTGTGAGATTTGAGCTCCAGAGTTTTTATTGTTGTATGCATTGTTCACAGGAAAACATGGATGATATTGCCTTAATCTTGATGATCGATTGAATCGCATGTGAATGTCATATGATCAAGGCCATTTTTGAAAACCCTTCTCTAGCCAAATTTTCACCCAAAGTGCTTGAAAATATTATACCCTTTTTGAACCTTAGCCTTAAACAGTATGTGAACCCTTGTTTTGAAATTCTTTACCTTGAGTTGGGATGAGCTTAATTGTATGTGATGAAAAGGTTCAAGTTTGGGGTTGTACGGGGGAAAATTGAAAAAGCAATGGAAAAGCATTGAGCTCAAATGTTGTGAAAAGAAAAAAAAAATTCATGAGAAAAAGAAAAGAAAAGAAGAAAAGCATGAAGATGAGCTCAATGAAAAAGAAAAGAAAAGGGAAGAAGTTGGGAATGAGAGACATTGGTGAGAGAGTTGTGCTTAAATGTTGAATATTTTGTTAGCTCTCTTGACTCAAGGATTTTGCATTCTAGAAAAACTAATTCTTCTTGTTAACCCAACCTCATTACAAGCCTTAAAAAGTCCTTTTGATGACATTTGCGTGTAAAGATGTTGATTGTTTGAGATGAATGATAATTTTGTTTCATGTGACTTAGGAACAATAGAGAGTTGGAGTGTCACCTTAAACACTTGAGTGATTGAGTGAAACACTTGCTTGGTATGAACTGTTAATTTTCATGAGTGCACTTTTGCTTAGTGTATTGGTCATTCATAATGTATAACATCTGTTGTGCAATCTCTGGATTGAAAGCATGCATGCATCTTATTTTGGATTTCACTGAGGATATTGAATTGAGTAGTTTTGTCATGTACTTTGGGATTGTTGAACCATTGGATGGAAGAGGATAAAGCCAAGTTTTGTTTTGTGTGTTATTTTGTTTTGTTTTGCTTGAGGACAAGCAAAATTCTAAGTTTGGGGTGTTGATGAAGGTTGAAAAATAGTTATTTTCATATGTCAATTGAGACCAAATTACACCCTTTACTACTTGGAATGAGCTTAGAATCAAGAAAAACTCAATAAATGAGTCTGTAGAGAGTCAAAAGCTGTTTTTAGCGATATTATGCTTGTTTTGCATTGTTTTGTAGCTATTTTGAGAAAGTGAAGAATGAAGTTAAAGATACAGGTCGTAGACTCAAGAAAAGAGCAGAAAAATGAAGATTTGAAGAGTCGATGCACCTTACACCACCGAGCGGTTCTAAGGCTTTTGGGAAACCGCCGGGCGGCACAGTTGAACCGTCGGGCGGTGGTCCGCTGGGCTTGGGCCTGTTTTCTGTTGCGCTCCTCACCTATAAATACCCCTATTTCGAGTTCAGAGTCATTCTTTTGACAGGGAGAGAACGACCAGACCTAATTTTGCTCTCTGGAGAGGATCTCTTGGATGCTTAGGCTCCTTTTCATCTTTTCTAGGGTTTGCTTTTCCATTCTTCTTCCATTTTTCATCTAGTTTCACCATGTCTATGGTGAACTAAACCCTATTGTTGTTGGGGGAAACAATGTAATCTTTTGATACTCTCTTTNGTTTCACCATGTCTATGGTGAACTAAACCCTATTGTTGTTGGGGGAAACAATGTAATCTTTTGATACTCTCTTTTATTGAAACTCTTGATTATTTATATGGTCTCCATATGATTTGATTGTTAATTGTTGGGTTCTCATCTGTGCTTAAGGCCTTTATCGTTTAACTCATTTGGTAACTGATGTTTGTCTTTATTGATACGGGGACGTACAATAATGTCATGAACTGGTGAGTAATTCCTTGATTTTGCAATACCACCTAGGGATAGGGGTAGGACGATCAATTGCTTTTAACTTCTGCTCTTTAAGGTTGTATTAATTGTTAGGGGAGGCTAGGGATAGCAAGCCAATAATTAGTATTAGGCTCTTTTCGCCGAGAGATCGAGTTAAGGGTAGGCTAAGAAAGTTGCATGACAATTAATTAATCAAACTAATATTCAATAGGAGTAGGTAAGAGAGAGCAGATTAGATGAAATTGTCAACCCCCAAAAACATTCATTCATCCATTGTTTTCCTTTTGTCAATTGAATCAATCTGTTTTGAATGTTAATAATTTTTGTTCTCAAATCAAATTAATTATTTTTATTCTCAAGTCTTATTATTTTAATTCACGTGAACGAGAAAGCCTTTCGAATCTCTTGGGAAGAACAATATTGGGTTTTACCAATTATATTACTTGAACGATTTGGTACACTTGCCAATCTGTCAACAATAGAACACATGGTTCTTTTCATGGGACGGAAATTTATGCATTGGCTAAGAAAGGGCTTGTTCAAAAACGGTCTTGATATGACAAATACATGCAATTCAATCAATCATAGAAACCTGGACAATATCATTCATGCTTTCAAGTAGATAGTAATTATTCAATCAAAAAATCTGGAATTCAAAACCTCACTCATAAGCTCAATAATCATTCCACATCCCAGATAAATACCCTACCCCCACTCAAAAGCTCACATTTACTTTTTTTTTTTTTTTAAATAAACATTCACTTTCTTCTTAGTTTTAATAAATGACACTCAAATTTTTTTATAAAAGGACATTGGCATCTCATGTTTTATTCATAAGAAAAATATTTTCTTAATTTTTTATATGAAAAATTCTTTAACTTTTGTATTTTGAAATTTCATTTTGTAATTTTTGTAATATTTATTTAAGTTATAGTCAATTTTTCTCCTAATCTCACTGTGAGATTTATCGTTTTTTTTACCTTAAGAGTAGAGACATAGTTAAAGAGTGTGAATGATGATTAAAAATGATTCAATTTTCTATATTCTTTATTCACGTATAAAGGAAAAGAAATTCTTCATTCAATTTTATAACGTATTGAGAGTGAACTATATAAAATGATTCTATGTTTAGATTATACATTAAATCTATTCTTAATTTAAATA
Organism: Vigna radiata var. radiata; assembly: GCF_000741045.1. NCBI lineage: Eukaryota > Viridiplantae > Streptophyta > Magnoliopsida > Fabales > Fabaceae > Vigna > Vigna radiata. The sequence continues at coordinate 214,558 of NW_014542360.1, read as the reverse complement.
TATTATTTTGTTCTTTTCAAAATTATTAGTCAAAACCATATCATATGTAAACATAATTTTACCTAAAATTATAAACTATCCCCAAATGGTAACTTTTGTTAATGGAGATTCAATCTTACTACTTATATCCCTCTTCCATATACATACACACATATATATATATATATAAAAGAAAATATATGTAAAATTATTTTAATTACTTAAAATAAGATTTAAAGACATAAAGACATAATAAAAAAAAATTAAACTATAGTTCAAGAAAATGATAGAGAAAAAACTGATTATTATTTCTTAATAAGTTATTATTTCTAAAAAAAGTTCATGAATTGATTTAGGTTCATAGAACTTTTATAAATATTTTAATTTTTTTTTATGAAATTTTTTTTTGGTTCTGTAAGTTTTTCTAATCCTAATTTATGTGAATCAGAATCAATACTAAATTAACAAGTTTAAGTACAACCCATCCATCAGTAATTGATAATAATCATAAAACATTATTAAACCCAATTGGAGGTGAACATATCTAAAACGGTGAGAGAAAAAAAGTTAACTAAGTTTTTGATAGGGAAAGGGCCAAAATAAATATAACAACTTGACAAAGAGTTATAATACTGCGGAAATTCAATCTCCATTCTTACGAAAATCTGCGAGGAGCACCAAATAAATAGAACAAAAATAAAATTCAAAGCACAAAGAGACACCAACAATTTTTAACGTGGAAAACCCCTCAATGCAAGGGTAAAAACCACGAGTCGTTCAGACCAAAGAAAAATCCACTATGATCAATAATATCTTACAAAAGAGTCTCCAATAATAATACCAAATGGTATTTTCAATAAGCCAAATTAACTAAGCACAAATGCTTACAAATGAGAAAAAGAAGATGAAAATTCTCCAAAGCAGGGCTGCTGGTGAGTGACCGATTTCTCCCAAACTAGACTTCCGATTGACGATCCGAACGGTCAGAATGATTGATAATATGTCTGAAACCTATTGTCTAAAAATCAGCTCGATCCAACGGTTAACGACTTCACAGCGATGAAAACACCAGTGCAGGTTTAGGGTTATGCCGAAATGACTTTCTCTCTTTCTTTTCCTCTCACTTGGCTTTTGTCTCTCTTCAAATGACTCTCTTGTGCTTTACTAATCTGACCCATCTCATTTTAACCTAATGAGACATAATGGACCACACTATTTGGGCCTATTCTTCACATAGAAAGGGAGCCCAATAACCCAACAAATCTCCCCCTCACAACTATGTGGAGTTATTCGCCAAACTGACGATCTCACAACAAACTTCAAACTTTCCTCTTGGTAATGCCTAGGTCATCATATCAGCACCATTATCATCTGTATGAACTTTAGCTAGTTCCAACAACTTAGCATCCAACACATCACGTATCCAATGATATCTCACATCAATATGTTTGGATTTAGAATGAAAAGTTGGATTCTTACCAAGATGAATAGCACTTTGACTGTCACAATACAACAAGTATTTACCTTGCACAAAACCAAGCTCCTGCAAGAATTTCTTCACCCTTAATAACTCCTTACATGCTTCAGTAAGTGCAATGAATTCTGCCTCAGTAGTAGACAATGTCACACACTTTTGCAACTTTGATTGCCAAGCCAAGGCTCCCCTTGCAAATTGAATCAAATAGCCTGAAGTGGACTTTCTGGAATCAATGTCTCCAGCCATATCTGAATCTGAGTAACCCACCAAAGTAGGCTTATCACCTCCAAAACAAAGCCTCAAACCACTAGTACCACGAAGATACCTCAAAATCCATTTCACAGCATTCCAATGCTCTGTACCTGGATTTGACAGAAATCTGCTAACTGTACCAACAACGTGTGCAATATCAGGCCTTGTACATACCATTGCATACATCAAACTACCCACCGCAGAAGCATAAGGAACTTTGCTCATAGCTATCTTCTCAACTTCATTTGAAGGACTATGTTTAACACTCAACTTAAAATGAGTAGCAAGAGGAGTACTTACAACCTTAGCATTCTCCATTTGGAATCTTTGCATCACCTTCTGAATGTAGTGCTCCTGTGATAGCCAAATTTTCTTCTCTTTTCCATCACGATTGATACTTATACCAAGAATCTTTTTAGCAGCTCCCATGTCTTTCATGGCAAATGACTCGCCCAGTTGCTTCCTCAACCTGTCAATTTTGGAAACATCTTTTCGAACAATAAGCATGTCATCAACATATAACAACAATATAATGAAATCATTCTCAAAAAATTTTCTAACAAAAACACAATGGTCAGAAGTAGTCTTCTTGTAGCCTTGCTCACACATAACAAACTCAAACTTCTTATACCAATACCTCGAAGCCTGCTTTAAACCATATAGGCTTTTTCGTAGCCTACACACATAGTCTTCCTTGCCTTTAACAAGAAAACCATCTGGTTGCTTCATGTAAATCTCTTCCTCCAAATCACCATGAAGGAAAGTTGTCTTCACATCCATCTACTCAACCTCCAAATCAAGAGTAGCAGCTAAACTTAACACAGTTCTGATGGATGTCATCCTCACCACAAGTGAGAAAATCTCATTGAAGTCAACACCCTTTCTTTGTCTAAAGCCTTTCACCACTAATATGGCTCTATATCTGGTAGATGTAGAATTGCTCTCTTGCTTCACCCTAAAGATCCATTTGTTCTCTAAGGCTCTCTTACCCTTAGGCAACTTCACCAAGTCATAAGTGTGATTATCATGTAGAGATTTCATCTCATTCTGCATTGCATCCAGCCACTTTTACTTTTCTTCACTTTCAACGGCCTCCTCATAACATTCAGGTTCGTCCTCATCAGTCAACATCACATACTCATTGGTAGAGTACTTCTTAGAAGGTTGTTTTGGCCTGTCAGATCTTCTGGGTTGAGCTTAAGGTAGCTCAAGTACATCACCAAGACTCTCATCATGTTCCTCTTTATCAACATTATCAATAGGAACATCCAAGCTATCTCCAACCTGCTGATTATCAATATCACCATTTTGTTCATCATCATGAACATCAATATCCAAATCATTAATAGACAACCGAATTGGATCAACATCAGTCACATTACCGTCTTCCTTAGGAGTATACTTCTCCACCTTATCAATATCTTCAATAGTTTGATCTTCCATGAATTGAACATCACGACTTCTAACAACTTTCTTTTCAACGGGGTCATACAACTTGTAGCCAAATTCATCATAACCAAAACCAATGAATATGCGTTGCCTTGTCTTCACATCCAACTTGGATCTTTCATGCTTCGGAACATGAACAAATGCTTTACAACCGAAGACACACAAGTGATCATAAGTAACATTCTTGCCAAACCAAATCTTGTCTGGCACCTCAAAGTTCAAAGCAACTGTAGGACTGAGATTAGTAACATGCACTGCTGTAAACAATGCCTCACCCCAGAAATGCTTAGGCAATTTTGCTTCAGAAAGCATACACCTAACTCTTTTAATCAATGTCCTGTTCATCCTCTCCGCTAAACCATTCAGCTGAGGAGTTTTGGGAGGAGCCTTCTCATGTGCAATAACATATTGTCTACAATAAGCATCAGATGGTCCACAATACTCACCACAATTGTCAGTACGAATGTGCTTCACCTTCTTGCCTGACTGCCTCTCAACCAAAGCATGGAATTCTTTAAACTTGTTCAACACTTGGTCCTTTCTTTGTAGTGCATAAACCCAAAGCTTCCTGGAACAATCATCAATAAAAGTAACAAAGTAAAGTGCACCACTAAAAGACTTTACCTTCAACGGACCACAAACATCAGAATGCACCAATTCAAGCAACTCTGACTTCCTGGACGGAGGATGCTTCTTGAAGGATACTCTGGTTTGTTTACTAGTCATGCAGTGAGAACATTTCTCCAACTCTACATTCTTCAATCCTGAGAGAACATCCTTTTTAGCTAAGCAGTTAAGTCTCTTTTCACTGATATGCCCAAGCCTTCTGTGCCACAAAGATGACTCCATATACACAACATTCACACTATCTTTAGCAACCAAAGCTTTTGTCCAGTAAAGCTTAGAGTTTTTCTCCCCTTTAGCCACAATCAAGTTACCTTTGGTGGGCTTCCACTTTCCAGAACCAAATCAAGTACCTGCACAGAAATCAAGTTAAAGCGAACATCTGGAGCATGTTTAACTCCTTTAAGCAACAACTGCATCCCCATGTTGGTTTGCAAGTGAACATCACCAACACCATTCTTCGTCTGACTTAGATTCTGGCTTATTGGAAGCAAAAACAGGAAGATGCAAATTTTTCACAAATAGCAAGTCCTTCATCTTGCCTTTCCATAAGTGATAATTTTCTCCATTCAACGGAATCAATTTTGTATGTGCCTCCATCATTCACGCAAATTAAACAGTCCTTTAACCAAAGAGCTTTGATACCACTCTGATGGGGGAAAGGGCCAAAACAAATATAACAACTTGGCAAAGAGTTATAACACAGCGAAAATTCAATCCCCCTTCTTGTGAGAATCTGCGAGGAGCACCAAACAAATAGAACAAAAATAGAATTCAAAGCACAAACAGACACCAACAATTTTTAATGTGAAAAACCCCTCAATGCAAGGGTAAAAACCACGAGTCGTCCAGACCAAAGAAAAATCCACTATGATCAATAATAGAGTACAAAAGAGTTTCCAATAATAATACCAAATGGTATTTTCAATAAGCCAAATTAACTAAGCACAAATGCTTACAAATGAGAACAAAGAAGATGAGAATTCTCCAAAACAGGGCTGCTAGTGCGGGACCTATTTCTCCCAAACTAGACCTCCGATTGACGATCCGAACGGTCAACATAAAGAACCATATGTCTGGAACCTACTGTCCAAATATCAGCTTGATCCAACGGTTAACGACTTCACAGCGACGAAAACATTAATGCAGGTTTAGGGTTATGCGGGAATGACTTTCTTTCTTTCTTTTCTTCTCACTTGACTTTTGTCTCTTTTCAAATGACTCTTTTGTACTCTACTAATCTGACCCATTTCATTTTAACCTAATGAAACATAATGGACCACACTATTTGAACCTATTCTCCACATAGGAAAGGAGTCCAATAACCCAACAATTTTCTAGCCTCTAGATTTTATTTTATTGTATGGTACACTGTTAAATAATAATTGTGCTAGTATTTGTATACATAATTATCAATTACTTGTCGTTTATTAAAGAATACTACCATCCTATCATCCGTTTTCGTTTCATGCACATGACATCACATTTTTGAGGTAACAAATTAGACTGTGGGTTCGATGAAAACTAAAAACACACCACTTGCAATGTCTTTTTTTTTCAAAATTAATGGAGCACGTTTGAAGTTAAGTGTAATCTGACTTTGCACCAATTTCTAGAACAGTGAATGCAAGGAAGAGGGTACAGAAAACAACAGAAGAGTGAAGGCGACGTTGTTTGGTTCCCCTTAACTATCAAAATTGAGAAAAAGAATCACATTTTTTTTTTCTACGAATGATTGGAGAAAATGAATATAGATAACATATAAGATAAATTTATAGTATAGAAATAGATGAAAATTTTATTTTTACAAACTTATTACTTTTATAAAAATTCTTTATGATATCTAACTATTTAAAAAGTTTATATTAACAACAGTTATTATCTAATATATTTATTATATAATCCATTATGATTCGTGGTGTGAAAGACTCTGTAAGAGACTTTTAATTAAAAATAATAAATATTCACTTTAAAAATCAATGTTATAAATTTAAGTTAAGTTTAAAATTTATTCATCATATCCTATAAAAAATGTATTAAAAATGTATGTTAATAAATTTTGTTATTAATTAAATATCAAATTATCACTATCGTAATATAATATGAAAATGTATTAAAAATCTCGTATCAATAAAAAATAATAAAAATTACATACGTAAACTTTTAAGAGAAAGATTGAAAAAGATGATTTTCAACAGTATTAAATTCAAAACTTTGTTTAAAAGGAAACAAGCCAATTGTATTGCCGACACGTTGCTTAACAGTTATCTTGAACTGAAGTACAAAATATGGGAGTCAATTATTTATTTTGAGAAATACTGTACATTTGTAGTTTTGTGGTGGTTTTATAGAAGGTATACAAAACTGATGTTATATAAAGCAAAAGTGGTGAGACTAAGAGAGATATGATATGAGATAGAGAAAAGGTGTTAGTGGCTGAGAGAGAGTTAGAAAGAAATGGCAGGATTGGGCAATGGAAATGGCAAATTACTGCCATTTGTGGGAATGATGGCAGCTATGCTAACTCAAAGTGGCAGCATGGTGGTAATCAAAGTTGCCATGATTGATGATATCAACAAATATGTCATGGTTGTCTACTCTTTTGCACTCTCCACAATCTTGCTTCTTCCCTTTGCCTTGTTTCTCCATAGGTTCTCATTTTCTTACATTCAACCAAACATATATTATACACCATTTTTGTTTCAAAGTTTAACACAAGTTCTTTTCTATAATTCTTACCCTTTACCCTTTTTTCCATTGAATAGGTCAGAACGTCCTCCTCTCACGTTCTCTGCACTCTGCAGCTTCTTTCTGCTTGCATTCTTTGGGTTAGTGTTACTTTTTCTATTTGCATTTGCTTGTTAATTATCATATTTTGTGTTTTCCTCATCACTAATTTGGATTCCTTGCTTGTCTTTTATAATGTATTTTTGTCGGATTCTATTAATTCGCGTGGGCTTTCATCTTCTGATTTGGCTTTTTACTATGCAGGAGTTCAGGAACTATAATGGCTTATGTTGGAATAGAACTGAGCTCGCCGACACTTGCATCAGCCCTTCTTAACCTCGTTCCAGCTTTCACTTTTATACTTGCTCTCATTTTCAGGTTTTTTTTTTTTTTCCGTACTAATTGTGACTTGGTTCTACTCAAATTATAAACATTAGCTAGGATGCTTGTTTCTACAAGAATTTTCTAAATTGAATGGTTGGTTTAGGATGGAAGAAGTACGGTGGAGGAACTCAAGCAGCCAAGCTAAAGTGTTAGGAACAATAGCATCAATTGCAGGAGCCTTTGTTGTGATACTGTACAAGGGACCACTCATCTTTAAGACACATTCCACTAACTTTTCTAACCAAATCCTTCAATTTTCAACACAGATAAATTGGATCTTAGGAGGGATATTCTGCATTGCAGATTCAATTTTTACTTCCATGTGGTACATATATCAGGTTGTTTTTCCCTTTCAATCAAACACTCTTTACCATGAATAAAAATGGCTTGCTTTTGTTTATAAGAAATTTAAGTTATTTTATCAGACCAGTTGATTTGTTAGTTTTTCCTTTTGGTGCTAAATTTTCAGGCTTCGGTAGCAAAGAAATATCCTGATGTAACAGTGATTGTATTCTTCCAACTCTTATCTTCAACCATGCAGTGTGGAGTATTTGCCTTAATTGCTGTGAGGGATCCGACTGAATGGAAACTCAACTTGGATATAGGGCTGATAGGCATTTTATATCAGGTGGAAAATGAAAACCAACAAGATGAAAATGAAACACTGAAATACATTTACATTTGTGTTTTTGCTTTAACTTTTATAAATGATTAAGGTTGGTATGAAAAATATTTGTGGATAGGCAATAGTTGCAACAATGATACGTTACCTACTATGCACATGGTGCGTCCTTAAAGCAGGTCCTCTGTTTTGTTCTATGTTCAAACCTGTGGCAATCATTTTCACCGCTTTCATGGGTGCAATCTTTCTTAGTGATGATTTCAGTCTTGGAAGGTAAAATTTGAATGCTACATATTAGAGAATCCATTATCAACATGTAGATGCATGTCACCTAAATTTGTTTGGTGATAAAATTTTCTTATGAACTTTCTGCAGTTTGATTGGTGCGGTTATAATCGTGGTTGGATTTTATGCCGTATTGTGGGGGAAATCGAAAGAGGAGAGTGAGATTGCAATAGGGGTTGAGAACTTGGAGTCACCATGCCACAATGTTCCTTTGTTGCAAGATAGGAACAGGTAGGTTGAATATTTGACATGGAGAAGAAGGTTTTATATAGGTTTTATTTTATTATAAAGATAATGGTACATATATGGAACTTTAAACTTTATGTAATATTTAAAATTTTGATATATCTCAATTTTTAAATTTTAAAAATGAATTAATATAATTTTTAATTCTATTATGTTAAATTATTTTGATGTATAAACCATGTTTTTTAGAAACGTGGAAATATAAATATATCAAAATTTTGTACATATTTTAATTTTGTATCAAAGTTCAAATATTAAAAACATATTTAAAATATAATTTATTTTTTATCCAACTTCAACTTTATTTAGGTTAAGAGATATGATTTTAAAGTAAAAATAAAAATATTTTCAAAAAGTATCTATAAATTTATATTAAAGTCGTTAATTCTTCACTTTTTTCCAATTTTATTTCTCTACAGTTCTAAGTTTCTTTTTCTAATATTATTAGTTAATCGATATTTGTTTATTTATCAATAATCAGATTACATAAGAAAACAAAAATGAACAAATCAAGATAGTTTTTTTATCAAAATGTTGACCAAAGTTATTCGTTATTCTATTTTTTATTCTGTACATTCTTTTTAGTTTGATAGAGTAATTGTCTTAATCAATCAAAAAATGAGAATACAGAAGCAACCTAAACAATTGGAGATGTTGATTGTGCAGGTTGAACCTGTGAAGATTTTATCACCTTTTACTTGGAAACTTTTGGATACTAAAAGTGGATTTCTTGCAAGGCAACCTACCTCTACAATGGGAGTTGATTAATGACATATATTCAATTACTTTATCTAGATGAATTAAAATTGTGTAAATTATTAGAGTTGAATTGGTATTAATGGGTTAATATGTTTGATGAGAAAGAAAATTTTAATACCGAAGAAGATTATGAGTAAGCTCAAATTATAAGAAAAAGAATAGATCAAGAAAACTCAATACTAAATCTTCAACAATAAACAAGGACTTCTACAAAGCACTAATAAGTTTTAGAGGCACTTTTTAAAATGTAAAAGGATTAATAATAAATCTCTTAATATTATTTGTTCTAGCATATGGAATTCAAGGTTTGAAATGTTTTATGTGAAAGAAATTAAAGGGAATAATATAAGTGGTCTGCATTCAATTATTTTAGTTTTTTTTTTAATTCTTTTTTCATAATAGGTATTATTTACGTATATACTATTGTAGAATTGGTTTTTTACGTCATCCTTTAGATGTCAGTTAAGCGGTGACCCGACGTAAATTAATGATTCGTGGCATTTTCGTAAATAAGTTAGTAATATAGACGTCAGTTAAGAGGGGCCCCGATGTCTATAATATTATAAACGTCGGGGCCTCTCCTAACCGACGTTTATAGCCTGACAGATAGGTGAATAGTCAGTCTTTCCTACCATATAGACGTCCGTTAAGAGGGGCACCAACGTCTATAATATTATAGACATCAGGGCCCTTCCAACCGACGTCTATATGTCTGATAGGTAGGTGAAAAGTGATTCTTTTTCTGCCATCTAGACGTCTGATCCCGCCACCCCGACGTCTATATGCGCTTATAGACGTCGGCTCCCCCTACAACTGACGTCTATATATACCACGAATATTAATTTTTAAATCGAATGGATGTCACATTAGTGAGGTCCCCGACGTATTTCGAGAATAGACGTTGATAACGGTCTAAAAATCGTTATTTTCATACTTAAAGTTGATAGTAAAACACACCCTTTAAGGCTTAGAATGAGCTCTAAATCAAGTAAAACACTTAAGTTGAGTCTCTTGAGAGTCCAAAGTTGGTTTTAGAGATATTATGCTTGTTTTGCATTGTTTTGCAGGGTTTTTGGATGAATTAAAGATGGAATTAAAGTAAGGTGGACTTAGACCCATGAAAGAAGGAGAAAAATGATGAAAAGAAGGGTCAAACATGCCGCTGAGCGCCAGAATGGACCGCTGAGCGCTCACAGCGATTAGAGGCAAGTTCAGTGGCAAAACTGACCGCTAAGCGGCCAGAGCGGCTAGAGGCAAACCGCTGAGCGGTCGAATTAGGCGCCTGGGCGGTTGTCTGTTTTTGTAGCTAGATTCTGTAAATCTTTCTGTTATCTATCTGTTATCTTTTTTGGCTTATATATAGCTCCAGTGCGAATTAGATAGGGATTCTTTTGGCAGAGAGAACGCCCAGAGCCATTCCACACACCTTGGAGAAGATTTCTTGGATGCTTAGGCTCTTTCTTATCAAATCTAGGGTTTGCTTTTTCCATTCTTTCATTATTTTCATCTAGTTTCACCATGTCAATGGTGAACTAAACCCTTTGTTGTTGGGGAACAATGTAATCTTTTGAAACTCTCATATGTTGAAATTCTTATTTATTTTCATATGTTTGTCATATATTTGTTTATCAATTGTTGGTTTCTCATCTGCGCTCAAAGCTTTTATTGTTTAACTCATTCAATAAACATTGTTTGTCTTTATCGATAATGTCATGAACTGGTGGAAAATTCCTTGATTATGTGTTATCGCCTAGGGATAGAGATAGGACGGTCAATTGCATTTGCTTCAGCACGCATTGCATTATTAGTTACTAGGGGAGGCTAGGGATAGCAAGCCGGTAATTAGTAATAGGCTCTTTTCACCAAGGAATTGGGCTAAGGGTAATTCAGAAAGTTTGCATGACAATTAGATAAACAAGTGAATTTAATAAGAAGAGTAGATATATGAGAGTGGATAAGATGAAATTGTAAACCCCAACAACACCATTCATCCAAAGTTCTCAAAACCAATTGAATCAATTGCATTGCATGTTTATTTTTGTTCTTTGCATAAAACCACCAATATTATTCTTTTCTCAAGTCTTACAAGATTAGGTTACATGAAAGTTAAGGCCTAAGAGTCCTTTGGGAAAACGATACTCAGACTTAACCATTTATATTACTTGATAACGATCTGGTACACTTGCCAGGGACTTAACAGACATCGATCTCTAGGGCAACAGACGTCTTATTTCCTGTTAAATAAGACATTAAAAAACCAGTTGTTACGCGCACTTCATCGTCTTCCATCGCCTTTTCTCTCTGTGGCATTGCATTTCCAGGTGAGTTTTATCTCTTTTGAACCGTTTAAACTTACTTTTACTCCGATTAAAGTAGTCTTTGTTGTATTATCTCTCTTTTGAACCGATTAAAATGAGTTTTCATTGTGTTTTGTGCAGTTTTTCTCGTATCTTTGGGTAGCGTAGTGCACGTTCTCCCTTTGCTTGTTTCCTTGTAAGAAAAGCTTGCGTCTTTTGGATGTCTTATGGCATTTCAACCTAAACCTAGGTCCTTACCTAGTTTTCATGTCACCGTATTCTTTTTCTTTAGCGGTTGGAATGGAACTAGGCAACAACCCAGGTTCGATTTTGGGTTGAAATGCCATAAGAGATCCAAAAGACGCAATTTTTTCTTACGGAGAAACTAGAAAAGGAAGGAGGTGTTATTACGCTACCCAATGACACGAGGAAAACTGAATTAAAACACGATGAAAACTTAGTAGACGTCGGTTAATGCCATGTCTGACGTCTATAGTGCCCTTAGACGTCGGTTGGTGCCATGTCAGACGTTTTGATAGTGCCCGTAGACGTCGGTTAGTGCCATGCCCGTAGATGTTGAACATGTCGGATGTCTATAACGACGTCGGACCTGCAGAGTCCGACGTCCCATTAACATCACCCATAAAGACGTCGGGTCGAGATATGACGTTAAAATCCTAAAATAACAGACATCTAAAACCCTTTCTGCACTAGTGATATGAACAATGAAATTTTGTCATGGATTTGGCATGATCCCTTTGTCTTTTTCTTTTCTTTTCTTTTTTTAATAAAATCTTCATGTAATGGTAGTGATACATAGTATGAGCTTATTGATAATTGGTATTGTAATTTTTAGAATGTGAATTACTTTCCTTAAGCCAAATTTAAAGAATTATTTGAGAGTTGATGATTCATATTTTGGTTGAATTGTTATTTCTATAGTTTAGAATAGATAATGGTTGGATGATAATAACTTCTCACACTAAGTATCGTCATCCAAACATAGCAATGACCACTAAAATAATGAAGAATAGGAATTTTAGAGAGTATTCTAGGTTTTGGTGGCATATGCAATGTCATGTTGCTCCAGCGATGATATATACTTGAGTTGGAAAAATTAATTTTTATTTTCTTTCCTTTTGATGGTTCATATTTTGGTTGAATTGGTATTCTATGGTTTTGATAGATAATAATTAGATGTTAATAATTTCTAACACTAAGCATTTTCATCCATGTGTCATAATGATAACTCAAACAATGAAAGATAAGAGTTTTAAATAGTACTCTAAGTCTTGGCAATTTTGTTCGAGTAATTGTGTACATTTGAGTTGGGGAAACTTAAGGTTTATTTTCTCTCATTTCGAATTTTGTTTACTCGTGTGATGAGTAGCTGGTGAGCTGAGAGAGATATTGAATTAATTCTCTCTCCATTAGAACTAGATTCGCTTAAGTGATATAAGTTTACTTAAGTGATATATAATGTTGCTCACACAATAAGTTCATAGCATGAGCAAAGGGTCTTTCCTTTTTTTAATGAACATAAGTCGCTTAAGTAAGGTCATCTTTTCCAAACAATATATTTGTGTCTGCCCAAACAACATTTATATATGCTTATATAAACATAACATTATGTAGAGGAAATGCATATGAAATTAATATATGTAACGAGATAAGATATACATAATATTATATATTGTGTGCACAAGTGTATACAACACTAATCAATCTCAATTGTGCATATATGAAATTAATAAATGTGATAATTTAAGGTATAAGATACTTATGAGGTCGTATAGCTCTTTATGATCGTAATAGTGTGTATAATAATTTAATGAGAAAATAAAACATTTCAATTTTAATGTTACTAAGTGACTTTAGAAGAAGAATTTAATAGAGTGAGACTCTTCTTTTACAAACAAATATATCATCTAACAAATTATAACAAGATATTATTTCATATTAGCTCACTCTAAACTATTAGAGTATGTCTAATTTTCTTTTGAAAAACTTCTCAAAAAAGTTTCATTAATCAAAACGGTTAAAAAGTAAACACATAAATCATTCTTTATTATCTTTTCTCAACCTAGGGCATTATTTGAGTTGTTACTCCTAACTTCCAAAAGCTTATACTCTAAGGTAATATGGTAATAGAGATAAGTCTCAAATAAATGTCATAATAAAATTTGACAAGATAATATCTTACTTTATCTCATGTTATTTTCACAATAGTTTAATGTATTGACAAAAAGAATTAATTACTTTAACAAATTAAATTTTAATTTAAGCATAGAATGAAGTGTTTTAAAATTATTTAGACATTTTTTTCAAACAAAATTAAGTTTTCATTCTTTAATTTACTTTAAAATCACATCTTTAACATAAATAAGTCAAGTCTTACATCGTTATTTTATATTAAAAGTGTTTATGGTTGTGTTTAATTCGATCTTTTATTTAAAAGTAAGTCAAATTAAACATAAAAATCAAACGCATTTTAGTTTTGATTCAATTTTAATAAAATAAAAAAATTCAAATTAAACCAAACTAATGTCAACCTCCGAAAATGACACGTGAAAGGGGAAGGACAAATGTCTCAATTAAAGGGACTGAGCACTTTATAGAATTCCAAAACGCAACTCATCCCTTCATTTCTCAAAATCTCCATCTCTCTAAAAACACAAGCTTCTATTTTTCTCCTCTTTCTCTCTAGAATTTTTCTTTCCTACTTCATCTTTGTTCCAAACGAACACCGTCTAAACAATCTGTGAGACAAGATCATCGTTTTCCACCGATCAATTTAGCGTTCTTCCTCTGGTAAGTGTTTTTCCTCTTTTCAGTTCATTTTAGGGCTTTGATCATGAAATAAATTTGATTGCATGTAACCCATTGTGCATCCTTTCAATTTTAGTTTCGATTAAGTTCTAAAGTTTACTCTCCATCATCAATTGATGATCCATAGGTGGTCAAGCACTTCCGAAAGTGAAAAGGGGCGTGCTTGAGGGTTTTCTTGAGCTAAAAAAAGGGGTTTTGTTTACTGCACTACTTGACTAGAGGTAAGGGAAGCTTAGGTTTTTCCTTCCTTTCTGATTTTGGGAATTTATGGTTGCATGAATTTGGGGATTTTGCTTGGGATCTATGTGTATTATGAATATGTGAACTATGAACTGAAAATTCTGCATGTTGAGTTAAGCATGTCTTGTATGTCAAACTATGAAATCTTAAATTGATGCTTATGAATTGATATGAATCATGTGCGATACTATGAACTGAATGTGAATGTGTTAAATTGCTTGGATTGGACATGTTAGAAGTGGTTGAGGAGGAAAATTTTGTTATATTGTTAATTTGATCAAAAGCCAAGTGTTTAGGTAGAGTTCTAAGTCATTTGAGAGGAAGTGAGGTAGTGAAATTGAGGGAAAGGAGTTCTGGGTAGGAATGGGCTGTTGGGGCAACCTTAGTAAGCAGAATAAGACTTGTTTGAGTGTTATGACAGTAAAATTCTGAGGTAGAACTGGTTGTTAGCCTTTCAGTGTGTTTTGCATGATTTTTAGTTCATTTTCAAGGGTTTCATTAGTGAGATTATGAATTAAGTGGTATGGAATAAATGTGATGGTTTGGGGACTGTTGTTAAGTCTATTAAAACTTGTTCAAGCTGTTAGTTGCAGAAAATTTGGGTTAAAAAGTATAGAATTAGGTTTAATTGAGTTTTAGTGGTTTATAGTAATTAAATTGGATTGAGGTAGCAAATATGAGTTAGGAGAGTGTTTTTCCATGTAGCTTGGTGCATAGGAGATCTTAGAGTCAATAGAATGTAGGAGGAAAGTGTCCAAGTTGAGATTTAAAGTGTATCTATGAGAGGTTAGTTTCTATTCTGCACAATTCCACAACCTATGGAAAAATCCACAATCTACTTGTGGATTTCTCTGTTTCAATTTTGCAATTCCTGACGTATATCCACATGTTGTGATAAAAACCACAACTCACTTGTGAAACTCTTTGTTTTGCCTTTTGTTTTCTCAAGCTAAATCCACAGGGTGTGGAAACATTCATAGCCCAGTTGTGGAACACCCTGTTTTGATTCCTTCTTCTTCTGCTTTGTTTGGCTGATGATATATGGGTTTGTTATGAGTTAATATAGCATGAATACACTTAGATGACTATAAAATTTTATGTTTGATGAAACAAGAGGGGATTATGAATTGATTGAATGTTGTGAATGGTATCAAAATAAGATCTCTAGGTGAGATCAACTTAGTGTTTAAAATGAATGTAAGAGGCTTTCATATGGGGGTTATCCCAACACTCTAATGGTCTTTCATTCTCACTTAGAGAGGATTGACGCATGTGGTGAGAGTAGTGGGAGGTCCTAGGGTAGGCGCTTCTTGGAAGGCCTATTGCGCGGTAAAGGACTAACCTTGTGTGTTATAGGGTGAAACCCATTGTCAATGGCCTTGCAAGGTAGTAGAGGCCACCACAAGTGCACAACCTGCCCCAGATCGACATTCATTCTAAGTCTGGACGAGTCTAGTGAGTTATAACAGGATTTAGTTACTTGTATGAATATAATTTCTATGCTTATGGAAAATGTTGACTTGCATGTTTATATGTGTGAATGTTTTATATTATATTAGATTGATTTGAATTAACTTGTATGCTTTTAGAAACCTAGCTTACACTTGCTTGTTTGTTTATGCTTTGTATGTGCTTGTCTTTTTTTTTGCAATGATCATCCAACTTTGGATGTGAGCAGAAGCTGATGATGTACCCTTGGAACAAGCGTTGGAGAATGAAGAAGATACACCTAGCTCTTAGGATTGTTCTTAGGCATTTCCTTTATTTTGAGAGACTTCTATGTATATAAAGTTTTAATTTTATAGCCTCTTTTGGGATGACTGTAAACACTATGACTTTATTTACATCCTTAAACTGTTTTATCATATTATAATGCTAAGTCCTTCTAAATTATATTCATCATATAAATTTTTGGAATGTCACAACTATCATTTTGCAATTCAACACGAGTCTTTTTCCTTATGGATATTGTTATTATAAAACTGTTCACAAAGTTTACAAATAATTGTTAAATATTCTATAATAAAAAATTGTCAAATAAAATGCGATTCTTTTTATAAAGACTGTGATGTTATAATTTGAATTCTATATTACATATAAGCTTGTGATTAAATATTATAATGTAAATCAGTTATCATGTTTTGATTAATATAAACGTATTGTAAGTACAATTTAATCACCAAAACATAAAAACTCAATTAAAAAAAATTACAAATGTAAAAAAAAATCAAGTTTTAATCATTTTTGAAATTTTTTTTATTCTAAATTAGTTGAATTTTGAACACCCATTCTATATATATACCATGTTTGTAATGCAATTGTGACATTATATTTAGTCATTTTGAAACTTTGATTGATATTTGATAATGATTAGAGTTGTTAATTTAATTCATAGTCTATATATCAATTCCAATCTACTTTTAAAAAAAGTTTTCTTATCTATCAAATAAGTGAGTGTAAAAAGAAAACTCCACCACATAAAGTGAATTAGAATCATAATTAAAGTGACTTTCATCCTATAAAAAAGTTTAATTAATTTCTAAATGCATTATAAAATTGCTTTGAGTTTTTAAAATATTCTAAATTACAAATTAATTCTTAAATACTTCATGTTAATTATAAATTAGTCCTTAATTAACATATTTTTATTTGTAATTTAATTATAAGGTTAAAGTTCAACCAAACTTCACCTCATCTTAATTTGACTTAAATTGCATTTAGCCCAACCAAAAAGAACAAGATTTTTTACATTAAAAATATCCATGAGTTGATGCTGATCTATAGAGTCTTTTTGTAGGCATTTAGGTCTAATTTTAATTATCAGACCTCCTAATTATTAACTACATTCCCCATAATTTTTAAAACACTCATTATACCCTTGTCATTTATTTGAGTTTTCTTCTGGAAATTCCCGACCTACAATAATAGAGTAACGAGACGGTGTTGCGGTGGATGGTGATGGCAATGTAGCGAAGTCAGACCCAAATAATGGAAGTGCCGGTAGTCATTTATTACATATTTTATTTTAAATATAATAAAAAAGTAAGTCCTAATAAAAACAAATTAATAATTTTATTTGAATTTTGATGATGATTAAAGTAACTAAACATGTCTTTAGTTTTAAAATAATTATTCATAATTAATTAAAAAATAACTAAATTTAGTATGTAATTAATTTTGTAAGAAACATTTCACGTGCTTAATTATATTAACTGTTAATAGAATTCGAATAAAATTAACAAAATTAAAATGGTTAATTATATTAATTTTATAATTTTTTATTATACTAAAAGCAAAATACAATCATACTTATTGTTTTGGGTAAGACTTGAAATTCCTTACTCAAAGCATTCCAAGTTGTTTTGAAAATTGGATGAGCTTCCTGATGATCTTTTATTATCCATATTAAGTTGTTAGCTCCCTCTCCTCCTTGTTCAAGCCGTGCGGAAGATACTAGTCAAAGACATTCCGACGCTCAAGTCAATAACCTTGCATGATAATATTTAATAGAAAGTGAGTAGTCAGAAAATTAGTTACTTAACTTTCCTCTCAAACATATATCTATATATATTAAAATGAGTTTATCCTTAGGTCTGACCCATTAACAATCAATAGCTTTCATTAATTGTCAATATGTTATTATTATCTTAACCAATCTATTACCGAGTTATTAAATGCTTGTCTACCCAGTCCATTGGCCTGACAGGTATCCATATAGTACACATGCCCCCAAGCCCAAACAAGCTCTTTATTGGAAGAGATGTGCGAAGATTATTGTGAGCTTGAGAGAGGTCTTTCACGTTCTATTAGGGAGTTTGTTTTCGATGTGTTTTAAGTCTTCGTTTCTGTACCGAATAACAGACTCTAGGAGTTCACTCAGAACGTTCCCTAAGTCGATGAAACTCAAGCGAGAATGCACGGAGAACGTTCCTCACTGAGCGGTTGCTCAAAGTTGGCCAAGTGGCTTGTATGCAAGATCCTGTTATCAACGCATTTGTGAGGTTAGATAGTTAATATCAAAATAGCTTATGTTATAAGGTCAGACGACCAAGCAAACGAGAATGTTCGGTCAAAGATACTCAAGTGAGAGTTCACAAAGAACGTTCCTTACCGAGCAACAAACTCTAGGAATTCATTTAGAACGTTCTCTCAGTCAAAGAGACTCAAGTGAGGTACAAAGCTTGCTTATGGCCTCGGTTTAGCCACAACCGATGTCATAAGGTGTACAAGAATAAAAAAATAGGACTTTGGCAGCGATTCAAGCTAAAATTGTTGTCATATCCCCACGTTATTACCTCGGTTGAACCAAGGTAATAACCCCTCCCCCCGTCCCCCCTCCCTTTTACTACTTTGACTGCTAAAGAACAAAGGTAGTAACCTTCAGGATATTACCTCGATTGTAATCGAGACCAAAAGTCCTCCACCTTTTCATCTCGCTCGTATATACCTCAGTTCGAAAATTAAAACATATTATAAAAAATAACCGTTGTGGTTTGTTGTACTGGTAAATAGACCAAATTATCTAAATTCATTTATGGTGGTTATATCTGAAAAGTTTTTGTCAAAACCAGATCCAAGTTGCAACACGAATATAGTCACAAATTATATTACATGTAGAGGAACAAGATGATCAACCTTGACTTTTTGTTCAAACATGACGTCGTGATCATCTTAGACGAACCAATAGTGATCATTTTTTCTTTTGTATCCCATCACTCATACCAATATCTTAATTAACATTTATTTCCCATAACATTATATATATATATATATATATATATATATATATATATATTTATATTTATATTTATATTTATTTATCATAAATTTTTAATCTTGCTAAGTAGGTCGTAGAAAATAATTTTACATGATAAGAAACAATTTAAAAGTCATAGTTTAAAAAAAATATATAATTAAGTTAATGATTACAAACTTTGAGAGAAACATTGCTTTAAAATTATGAAATAGGCCTTACAAATAAGTTAAATAGTATCATTGCTTGTTTTTTGTCGTTTTTATTTTTTTTTAATAGGTTCGGAGGTCTCTATATTTGAAGGTTTGTTTCTATTGGGTCCTTCAATTTTGGAAGTGATCAATTAGGTCCTTAATTTTGTCAATTTGATTCAATAAAATCCTTTCCGTTAAATGCAGATAACGTCATGAAGATTTTGAACATGTGTCACGCTGAAGCTTCCAGATAGCACAGTTTCAAGTGCATAGATGAATTATAAAATTTTAAAATTATTGACAAATAAATTAATAAATGAACACAGTATATTCAATGGATTTTTAACAACTCTTCCAATTTCATTCATTTCATTAACTTCAGTATATTGGCAAAGCTTATGAAGGGATTTGAAGCAGGCTTCTGGCTTGAATAAGCCTCAAGAAGTAGAGAAAAAGCTATTAACCTCTCAGAGAAAAAGCTATTAACCTCTCAGCGGTGGTGAGAACCTTGTTGTCCTGCTCACAAAAGATTCCAATTAGACAACCTTCAAAACCACTCCCGTAAAGCTGTGTCGAACAAAAATTAAAACACAAATCCCCTTTACAAAAAATGAAAACCCAACCCATTAATATAATTCAACACATTTTCCAACTAACCATCCTAACAATTTAAAAGGAGTAAACAAAAATCCCCCAAAACGTTGACATACAAGAATGAGTTTCGAATCAGTGCCAGATTATGTACAAGATTTCTGATAGATAAACCCTAGAAATTTGAATTGGGAGTGAGGATTGAAAAAGGGCGAGAAGAAAAGGGATTGTTACCTGCAATAGGATGAGGAGATAGGAAGAGATAGTGAAATGACAAGAGGAAGGGATTGAGGAGTTGAATTGCGAGAGGATCTCATGGAATGGACGCTGCTCTGCTCTGAGTAAAGAGTAAAGCGCTTGCGATTCTTCGCTGCTCAACCTTCGAATGCTCATCTTCCCGTTCCTGTGTTAGGGTTTCACAATTTGGGACACTCTCTTGAGTCAAAAACGCGATTTCTAGTTTTTCTTCCTCTCTTTGTCTCACTCTCTTCTATGCCGCTTTGCTGTTAATACTCACCTACAGTATATTGTTGTAGTTTTCATTTACTAATTTATTTGCCAATAATTTTAAATTTTTTTAATCTACCTATGCACTTGAAACTGTGCCACAAGTTCAAAAATTTCACAGCGTTATCTGCATTTAATGGAAAGGGTTTTATTGAATCAAATTGACAAAATTAGGAACCTAATTGATCACTTTCAAAATTGGAGGACCCAATTGAAACAAACCCCAAATATAGGACCTCTCAACCTATTAAACTTTTTTTTTTTTTAATTGGAATGAGTGTGCAGTGTTTTTTTCTCCTTTCTATTCCTTTGTATAGTCAACCTACCCTAGTCATTATCATTTGCAGGAAGATATGGTCACTAAAATTGTTTTAACTTCCATATTTTTACAATAATGTTATTTGTTATTAAAAGAACTCCTTTAAATAAGCATACAACATCTTCAAATTTTCTTATGAATAAATTCTCTTGAAATTTTTATAACTTATCGAAATCAAAAGTCTCACTGACCCCATTTTTATAGTATATTTTATTCTATTAATATCGATGTTTTATCTTACAAATGTTTCCAAAGAAATTTAATTCTCCCTTTGAAAGGCAAACGTTATTCTTAATAAATTAAGCATGCATAAGCTTTATGATCTTACATGGATATTGTTTTTTAGTAGTTGTATTTTCACTCAAATAGTTTTCTGGATTCTTTATTTGCAATCAATATAACACGAGTTGATCAAAGTGATAAGATCGTCATTTAGCTTTACTTATGAAAATATCTTGGATTTTTAAAATTAATCAGAGTGAACGAACAATTATTTTTGTGAAATGAAAAAAAAAAGGAGTATATTTTTTATGGAATAGAATTAATTGATATTCTTAATCTTATTTATAGTTTTATTTTGATAATGCATAATGCATTTAATAATATATAAATCATCCAAGTGTTAAGTAGTGTGTTTTTTTTTTTTCTTTTCGAAATAATGTTTCTCATTAGATATCAGACATTTTAATTAAAAAATTAAAATCAAAATATCAACATCGAACTTCAAAATCATTAAGATGACGGTTGCAAGATTTAATATGTATATTCTATAAATACTATAGTTGTAGCATGTAGCATGTAAGAAAGAATACAACTAATAATTACTCACCTAAATTTTTGACGTCAACACGCTCCTAAATAAATGTACTCGTTGTGAATTTGACAAATGGTTTTGGAAACAAAATAATATTATCAAAATTTTAATATATAATCATCACTGTGCAATAAAAATGGTGCATTAATTAATATAAATATAAAAAAAATATCAAAATTGCCCTTGATTCCTTAAAATTTTCAACTCACTATTAATTAAATCAAAACTATTAAAAATGTCATTAATAAAAAGAAAATATATGATAAATAAATTACACTTACAAATTGACTGTAGGAAAATATAATACTCAAAATTTCATTTTATGTTGTTAAAAAGAATTTTCTTACAAGAATATAAGAATTTCCCAAAAAAAATTTACATACAAAAATATAAGAACACTTAAATTAAGTTAGTGAGTGTAACAACTTAAAAAAAAAATTAATACCTATTTTGGTCCCTTGGTTTCTAGGATTTATTTAAAGTTTTCCTATCTTTTAAAAAAGTTCAGTAAAACCTCATATATCGATGAAAAATATTCAATAAGGTCCTTTTGACTCACGCGTTAAAAACATAACATTACAGTTGTTATCATGGTCAAAAGTGAGTGACTTGTCAAGTTTGATGAATACATGGCACGATATATTTCAATGTGTAAATTAAATAAAAAATTAAATGACGCAAGCTAGGTTTAAGTCAGATTCCTGGAGCTTCGCAGATCGAGATCAACAGATTCAGGAGGGCGGAGAATCCGTCGACGTCCAAGGCAACGATAGAGTCAATGTTGACTATGCAAATTGTTGAGTCTCAGGTCGTGACAGAGGCGCACTATGTCGTTCGCAAAGAGGCTTTCGAGCTAGGCGCGTTGGCGCGTGAGATTCCATGCAAGCACCTCTACCACTTCGATTGCATTCTACCGTGGCTCTCGATGTGAAACTCGTGTCAGGTGTGCTGCCACGAGTTGTCTTCGAAGCAAGTGTCATCAGAGACTAGAGTTCCAGGCCAGATCGAAGAGGAAGCAGTAGGGTTAACCATATAGAGGCTACCTAGCGGCGGATTCGTTGTAGGTAGGTTCGTCGGCGAGATCCACTTGCGAGTGGTGTACACGGAGATGAAGAATTGTGGGTGTTGAGATTGTTGGTAAGGGAAGCACTGGTTTAGCTAAACCTTACAATCTCATATAGCTACTGGTTTTTTATGATGACAACACATTATTAATAACAACATGCATTGTTACATGTTCATATGTGTTACATGTTCATTACTTTCGTGTGTATGATTTCTTGAGAACATGTTTGTGTTAATTTTGTCTATGTGTGTATATTCACTGCGTTCTACATGAGATATCATCTATGATTGCATAACATATGATTTAAAAAAGAAAACCACATGCACTTTGATTGAACTTATATTGTGTGGCAAAACTACAAGTTTTAACTCGACTTCATTATGAAGCAAGTCAATTAAAACTATGACTTTGCACAGATTTTCTAAAACAGTGCTGTGAGTATTTTTGCAAAGAAAAATTTTCAAAACTGCATTGAAATGTCAAAGTCAACTGTATGCGCAAGCTACTCGACTTAGTTAGTTATGTTTTGAATTTCTAGTGATGCTTGTGAAGTATAATAATTATATTTTACATCTTTGACCAAGCATTAATTGTTAGTCAACTGAATTAAATGTGTAATCAATTTAGTTGATCTGAATGCTACTAAATGTTATAACTATTATAACTGTCTAACTGTAGTCGACTGTATTAGTAGCTTAGTCAACTTTGGGAGCGTTTGTTTAAAATATATATATATATATATATATATATATATATATATATATATATATATATATATATATATATATATATATATATATACGTGATTCTGTATTCTACACAGACTTTTGGTAATTCTAACATTTTTATTGAATTCTCTCAGATCTTGATCTCTGCTAGGAAGTGAAAAGGTCCAAGAACTCATCAAGAAGACTGTGGTGATCATTCTTTGGGAGTTGCTTGACGAGCAAGTATTGGTGTGCGCAAATATTGCTTGCTCATTCTGCACTGAAGGATTTTCATACTTGATCAAATAATTCTCTCAATCTTGTGAAGATTGTGGTTGCCTTGTTGTGATTACAGGAAGAAGACGTGTTGCGTTCTGGGGGCTTTGAGGATTCTACAAAGTTGTTAAAGACTGCAGAAGAGGGGATATCTTGCTTCTGTTCTTTGTGTGTTGTATGCCTATATTCTGGTTAAAGGGTTAAAAAGGTGTTTTATATTTTGACATGGAGGTCTCTATTGAAACCTTGTTGTAAAAACCTTGACCATTATAGTGCATTTGCTTCCGGGTACAGGAAGGACACTAGATGCAGGCAGTTTGGCCGAACTAGTATAAAAACTGGGTTTCAATCTTCTATCCCTGAACTCTTTACTTTTCAAGTTGACTTTATATTCTGCACAGTCAACTATTTTCCATTGCACTTGATTTATCTTTTTCCTTGAGGTTCAAGAAACTTTTGAAAGTTTTATACTTTACAAAAAAGATTTTGAAAAGACTCTGATTTTTTTATTTTCACCAATACACCCCCCTCTTGGTGTGAAACTAAGCCATTCTATTTTCAACAATTGGCACCCGAGTTGGTTTTCATAAGATATTTGAATAACTAGTCGAATACTTTTTTCTTTGAATCGATTATATTCCTAGCAAATGGCTTCTAGTTTTCAAACCTTTGATGAAGGTGCATCAACAAATAGACCACCATTGTTTGCTGGTGAGTGATAACGGTTGAAAAATCGCTATTTTTATACTTAATTTTGATATCAAATGCACCCTTGTTGACTTAGAAACTTGCTTTGACTCATGATTTTTCTTTAGTTTTGTGAATAAAAGAGTTGAGGACATGTTTTATGATTTTATCATTAGATTCCCTTGATTTTGTAGGTTTTTGGAATGAAATGAAAGAAAGGTTGAAGTACCAAGGGTTGTAGTGCAGAAAAGTCAAATATAATGCAGAAAAGTCAACCAGTCAATTAGAAAAGTCAACAGTCAACCAGAAAACCGCTGAGCGGCACTTTTTGGCGCTGAGCGGTTTTGGGGCAAACTGCTGAGCGCTTTTTTTGAGCGTTGAGCGGTTTGGACGCGGGCTTGGACGTGTTTTATGTTATTTTTATGATCTGTTTGGGCTTGGACTTGTTTTTTGTTATTTTGATGCCCTATTTAAAGGCCTAGACACTCTAGAGAATATATCTTTTGATGGCTTAGGCACGGAAACACACTTTTCACCCCTTTGGGGTAGATTTTGAGATGGTGACAACTCTCCTTTTTCTCCTTTTAGGGTTTCTATCTTTTCATTCCATTATTCACCTAGTTTCTCCATGACGATGGGGAACTAAACCTTATTTGTTGTTGGGGAAAGATGTAACCTCTAAACTCTCTTATATCAAAATTCTTATTCTATTTATATGCTTATATTATCAATTGTTGCGTTCCTTACCTTTGCTTAATGCTTTAATCTTTTAACTCATCGGTAAATGTTGTTTGTCTTTATTGATACGTAGACGTACAATAATGTCATGAACTGGGGGGAATTCCTTGATTATGCTAATACCGCCTAGAGATAGGGGTAGGACGATCAATTGTATTTTGCTTCCGTTTATCATGCATTGCTAGTTACTAGGGGAGGCTAGAGATAGCAAGCCAGTAATTAGTAATAGGTTCTTTTCGCCAAGAGATTGGGTTTAGGATAAACTAAGAAAGTTTGCATGGCAATTGATAATAAAGCGAATTTAATAACAAAAGTTGATATATGAGAGTGATTGGGTGAAATTTGAACCTTAGCAACAAATCCATCTCATATTATCAACATCATCCATCCACTTTTGTGTTTAACCTCAATTGATCAAATTGCATTCATGTTTATTTTTCCGTACTTTATACTCAAAAAAATCCCAAAATATTGTTCTTAGAGTCTTGATTGGTTAAGCAAAAGCACAACAGTTTACTGCCACGAGTCTCTTGGGAAAACAACACTTGAACTTACCATTTTATTATTACTTGATACGATCTGGTACACTTGCCAGAGTGTTAACAATGAGAGCTACCCTTTTTGGAAAATTTGAATGCAATTTTTTCTTGAATCCGTGGATAGAGGTATTTGGGATGCAACTGTAAATGGTCCCTTTGAGACAACTCATGTTATCAGTGCAAACACTGTTTTGAAAACTTTTTCTGAGTGATTGATAACTGTTCAAAAAAAGTTATTTTTATACTTAAATTTGATTCAAAACACACCCTTGCTTGAAATCATGCATTTTGCTTAAGTTAGAGAATAAGAGAGTCAAAGGTGGCTTTCTTGGTTTTATGCTTGGTTTTCTTTGCTTTGGAAGGAATTAACATGAATTGAATGAAGGAAGCTGAAGTAGGAAGGAGTTGGACTCAAGAAAATATGGAAAAGTGCACAAAGGAAGAATCATAGCCACCGTTGAGTGCTAGTTCACTGCTGAACGCCAGTTTCGCTGTGGAGATCTCTGTCAAACGCTCAAGCACCAACACTGAGGGGAGAATTCTAGTATCGCGCCCACCGCTGAGCGCTACTTTCCGCTCAGCGGTGGCTTCTTCAGTGAAGTCACTGTCAAACGCCTGGACGTCCACGCTGAGCGTTAATCTTGAGCGTCGCACCTACCGCTGAGTGGTAACCCAGCGCTGAGCGCCATTCTTTTGGGCTTGGGCTATTTTCTGCTGATTTTAATGAATTATAAATAGATTTGCACGACCTAGAGGATCCATCGTTTGGTAGAAAGAGATGCAAAACCACTCTTTTCACCCCTTGGAGGCAGATTTTGGATGCGGAAGCTCCAATCTACAAATTCTAGGGTTTTATCTTTCATTCCTTTCATTGTTTTCATCTAGTTTCACCATGTCCATAATGAAATAAACCTTCATTGTTGTTGGGGAAACGATGTAATCCTTTGAAACTCTCATGTATTGAATGGTTTGGTTAATCTTTATGCTTTACTTCATTAATTGTTAGAGTTTTTCCTTTATTCTCTATGCATGCTTTGTTTAACTCATTCAATGGCATGATCTTTGATTTTGTCGATATGGACTCATACGGGGAAATCTAGACATGGAGGAATTCTCTCGGTAGCAATATTACCTAGACATAGGGATACGAGGACTGATTGCCTTTAAGCTTCTGTGTGAATGTAATGCATGATCAATTGTTAGGGAGACAAGACATTGTAAACTAGTAATTAGGAGTAGGCTCTTTTCACCGAGACATCGGGTTTAGGGTAAATTTGAAAGTGACATTAAGATTAATGAAGGAGTAGAATTCGTAAATACATGATAGTGGATAGGATAAGTCGTAAACCCCAACAAGATAATTCATCCATATAATTCACCTGCGTATTTTCTTGGTCAATTGATCAACCTTTGCATGCATGTTTATTTTCTGTTTTGCATTCTAAACACCAAATTTTCGTTCTCAAGTCTCAAATAATCAACAAATCACATGAATGTCTAGGCCAATGAGTCTCTAGGGAAAACGACACTTGGTCTTACCTTTTATATTACTTGATACGATTCGGTTCACTTGTAGGAGTCTTAACAAGCTTTTGGCGCCGCTACCGGGGACACGTGGTTTAACTATTCTATTCGATGATTATTGATTAACTTTGAGTTGATTTTTTTTATCTTTTGTTTTTGTTTTATCTAATAACTGTTTTCTAGGGTTTTGTGCCTAATGTTTGCATGATGCAATTTGGACAAGAATTTAACTATATGGGCATTCAATCCTACCAAGGTAATTTCAACCACTGGTGAGAACCTCACTCAAGCATGGATCAAAGCCAATTTGGGCAAGCTGCCGAAGAATTTGAGAGACTAAAGCAACAATAATGGCAACAACAACACTCTCTATCAATGGCAAAGTGTGAATGGATTGGCAAGCGTACCAAATCGTATCAAGTTATAATAAATGGTAAGTCCAAGTATCATTTTCCCAAGAGACTCGAAAGGCCTTATCGTTCGTGTGAATTAAGATCGTAAGACTTGAAAATAAAAATTAATTAATTGGGTATGAGAACAAAATATAAACATGCAAAAGAGATTGATTCAATTGACGAGAAGAAAGCAATGGATGAATGAAGTTGTTGGGGGTTTACAATTTCATCTTATATGCTCTCTCTTATTTACTCCTCTTGATTTATTTGCTTGATTAACTAATTGTTATGCAAATTTCTTAGCCTACCCTTAACCTGATCCCTCGGTGAAAAGAGCCTATTACTAATTACTGGCTTGCTATCTGTCGCAACCGGAATCGCTACGGGACGACGATCCAAAAAGGAAACGAGTTTTGAAAAAAATGTTTTGGAGTCGCCACCATAGTTTATTCTGGAAAACTACGGAAAAACCATAAAATGATAAAGCACGGTCCACAAAAACCAAAGATTGGGTTCGGGAGTCAGATACGTGTAGGGAAGGTATTAACACCCTACAACGCCTGCCCAAAGGACACCTTTAATTAAACACGCAAATAAAGATGTGGTTTGCAAAATGTTTAACTATCCCAAAAAAGAAAATTTTAAAGGAACAAAATATATTTTTTTATTTTTTTGTGCCCGACAAGGATTGACCTTGCTCCTACGTATTCTCAAAATGAGAAATCAGGATTACGTAGTTCTGGCCGAGAGAATGTTTGTTGTTTGAAAATATTTATTTCGGTATTTGATAAAAAAAGAGAAAAGGTTCTTAGCACGAGGACGATGCGTGCGATCACACACGTGCTTAAACCTTTAAGACAAATTTTATTTTATTTTATAAAAAGGGAAAAAGGTCTTAGCACGAGGACGATGTGTGCGATCACACACGTGCTTAAACTTTTAAAACATTTTTATTATTTTATTTTTATGAAAGGAGAAAAGGTCTTAGCACGAGGACGATGCGTGCGA
>NW_014542360.1:177387-185990 GCF_000741045.1 Vigna radiata var. radiata | reverse complement strand
TATTTGAAATGAAACAATGATATTATTTACCATGTTTGTTTGGCATAAGTATTTAAAACAAAAATATAAAAATAAATAAATAAATAAATAAATAAAAGTACTACTTACGTTTAAGAAAAACCTAAATCGAAACAAATTAAATTTACATTGTAGTTATTAAATAATTAAAAAAAAATTAGCCTATTATGTTTTATAATCTTATAATTTATATAATAAAACACTAACGATTTAAAATTTATGTATTTATTTGCAAAGATGAGGAAGAAGGGAAGGAAGATCGAGAAAAGGAGGAAGAAGGGAAGGAAGGAGAATATCGAGAAAAAGAGGAAGAAGGGAAGGAAGAAAAGATCATGTGAAAAGCCTCTTCCTCGTCAAAAGAAGAATCATAGGAAGGAAAAGAAGTTCAAGTACTTTATGGAGATCTTCAAGAAATTGGAGATTAAAGTTCCTATGATTGATGCATGGAAACATGTGCTTGGGGCCATCGCAATTGTTGGGTGTTTGTTGGGGCCATCCCAATTGTTGTAAATCAATTTTTTTTTTTTAGTTTAGGTTTATTTCATTTTTAATCTTGTAATTATGTGATTTTTTGGAACAATTTCTGGGTAGCATCTACTGAGGGATGCTAATTTTTATGAATCCACTGAAGGATAACGGGAAGGCACACCTACTGATGGGTGTTGGAAGGAATTGTACTTACTAACAAGTGCTAAACAGGTTTGGGTTAGGCTCGTGACGTTAAACAAGCGCTACTAGGAGGCAACCTAGTTTTCTCTCTTTTACTTTTGCATTTTAAATTTTTAGAATAAGTTGAATTTTATTTTCAGTGTGTATGCTTGGCCTAAATACTTTTCTGAAGATGTTTGACTGACTAATTTGCATGATGAACTTATTTGATGATGATTTGATGTGATTGATAATTGAGTAGTGTTGCAGGTTGATAGCCAGTGAAACAGATGTGTGATGAATTATGATTGTGGTTATGATGCTAAGGAGGATGTAGGAATGAATGTTGTGTGAGAAAGCATGTTGTGTGAGGTTTTGAGCTCCAGAGTTTTTATGATTATATGAATTGTTCACAGGAAAGCATGAATGATATTTCTTTAATCTCGATGATTGATTGAATTGCATGTGAATGTCAGATGATCAAGGCCATTTTTGAAAACCATTCTCTAGCCAAATTTTCACCCACAGAGCTTAAAATATTATACCCTTTTTGAACCTTAGCGTTAAACAGGATGTGAACCCTTGTCTTGAAATTCTTTACCTTGAGTTGGGATGAGCTTAACTGTATGTGATGAAAAGGTTCAAGTTTGGGGTTGCATGGGGGAAATTGAAAAGCTGTTAAGAAGCATTGAGCTTAAATGTTGAAAAAGAAAAATGCATGTGAAAAGAAAAAAAATAAGAAAAAGCATGAAGATGAGCTCAATGAAAAGAAAAAGGGAAAAAGTTGGGAATGAGAGAGTTTGGTGAGAAAGAGAGTTGTGCTTAAATGGTAAATATTATGATAGCTCTCTTAACTCAAGGATTTTGCATTCCAGAAAAACCAATTCTTCTTGTTAGCCCAACCTCATTACAAGCCTTGGAAAAGTCCTTTTGATGGCATTTGCATGTAAAGATGTTGATTGTTTGAGATTAATGGCAATTTTATATATTGTGACTTGTTAATGATAAAGAGTTGGAGTGTCACCCTAAACACTTGAGTGATTAAGTGAAACACTTGCTTGGTATGAATTATTAATTTTCATGAGTGCATTCATAATGTGTAACATCTGTTGTGCAATCTCTGGATTGAAAGCATGCATGCATCTTAATTTGATTTCACTGAAGATTTGAGATTGAGTAGTGTTTGTCATGTACTTTAGGAGTGTTGAATCATTGGATGAAATAGTATAAAGCCAAGCTCTGTTTTGTGTGTTGTTTTGTTTTGTTTGCTTGAGGACAAACAAAGTTCTAAGTTTGGGGTGGTGATGAGGTTGAAAAACAATTATTTTCATATGTCATTTTAGACCAAATTACTCCCTTTACTGCTTAGAATGAGCTTAGAATCAAGCAAAACTCAATAAATGAGTCTGTAGAGAGTCAAAAGCTATTTTTAGCGATATTATGCTTGTTTTGCATTGTTTTGTAGCATTTTTGAGAAAGTGAAGAATGAAGTTGAAGATGTTCTTTTTTTTGTTTCTTTCAACCACTTCTTTTTCTTTTTCCTCAGCTTTATCTCCCTCACTCAACCTTTCTGCTTCTTCTTTCTCTATTTTCTTCTCATCAACAACCTCATCCTTTTGTGTCTCCAAAATTCTGAAGGTAACTTCATAGCGCTGAGACTCACATCGCGCTAGAAATTTGTCGAATTTTTCATTAAGGCTTTTGACTTGTTCCGTCACATCAGCTCTTTGTTGGCATAGTTGTTGATCATACTCCCACGTTTCTATTGGTGGGGAGTATTGTTGTTGCCACTGATATTGTTGCCTCTCTTCCATACTTCTATGAGAATAAAATCTTGTATACATGTCTTGTGGAAAGAACTCGTCATTCTTTATATTTTCCTCTATGCCTTTGACATGGTATACATTTCTATTCATAATCCTCTGAAAAATTTCATCAGATTCTGCACTTCTTTGTATAGGCATGAAATGAGGCACAAAAGCTTGTCCATATTGACTTTGACCTATGTATGAGTGAGGTTCCCAATATTGATTGAAATTATTTTGGTAGGATTGAGTGCCCATATATTCAAATCCTTGTCCGTTTTGCATTTGCAAAAGTTAGGCACAAAACCCTAGAAAACATTTATTAGAACAAAAATAAACATGAAAGATCAAGTCGAATTCAATCAATTCACACTACTTGAAAAAGTAAACCTCGAGTCCCCGACAACAACGCCAAAAACTTGTTAACGGATTGGCAAGCGTACCAAATCGTATCAAGTAATAATAAATGGTAAGTCCAAGTATCGTTTTCCCAAGAGACTCGAAAGGCCTTATCGTTCGTGTGAATTAAGATCGTAAGACTTGAAAATAAAAATTAATTAATTGGGTATGAGAACAAAATATAAACATGCAAAGGAGATTGATTCAATTGACGAGACGAAAACAATGGATGAATGGAGTTGTTGGGAGTTTACAATTTCATCTTATCCGCTCTCTCATATTTACTCCTCTTGATTTATTTGCTTGATTAACTAATTGTTATGCAACTTTCTTGGCCTACCCTTAACCCGATCCCTCGGTGAAAAGAGCCTATTACTAATTATTGGCTTGCTATCCCTAGCCTCCCCTAGCAATTAATAATGCATTATAGAGCAGAAGTGAAAAACAATTGATCGTCCTACCTCTATCCCTAGGTGGTATTGCTTAATCAAGGAATTGCTCACCAGTTCATAACATTACTGTACGTCCCCGTATCAATAAAGACAAACAACAGTTATCGAATGAGTTAAACGATAAAAGCATTAAGCACAGATGAGAACCCAACAATTAATAATCAAAGCATACGGAAACCATATAAATAAACAAGAGTTTCAATAAAAGTGAGTATCAAAAGATTACATTGTTTCCCCCAACAACAATAGGGTTTAGTTCACCATTGTCATGGTGAACCTAGATGAACAATGGATGAAGAATGGAAAAGAAAATCCTAGATAAGAAGAAATGGAGCCTAAGCATCCAAGAGATCCTCTCCAGAGAGTGAAATTAGGTCTAGTCGCCCCCTTCTGTCAAAAGAATACATCTAAAGTCGCACTAGGGCTATTTATAAGTGAGGAGCGCAACAGAAAACAGGCCCAAGCCCAACAGACAACCGCCCGACGTCACACTTGTTCCGCCCGGCGGTTTCCCTCAAGCCGCGCTACCACCCGGTAGCAGGGTCTACCGCCCGGCGGTTTGCCTCTACTCGCAAATCCGCCCAACACCCACGCAGGTGCCTGCTCCTCGCACTGGACCACCCAACGGTGTAATTTGTTGCCGGGCGGTACGTCGACTCTTCATTTCTTCATTTTTCTTCCCTTTTCTTGAGTCTACGACCTTCATCTTCAACTCCATTCTTCATTTTCTCAAAAATGCTACAAAACAATGCAAAACAAGCATAATATCGCTAAAAATAGCTTTTGACTCTCTACAGACTCATTTATTGAGTTTTGCTTGATTCTAAGCTCATTCTAAGCAGTAAAGGGAGTAATTTGGTCTAAAATGACATATGAAAATAACTGTTTTTCAACCTTCATCACAAAGTTGGAAGACACTTTTCAACAAGTTATGCAAAATACCATCTCTGCTCAAAAAAGCATTGAAGCAACATCCAAATGGATTGAGATGCAGATTGGTCATATAATTGATAAATTGGAAGATTTTGGGGTTGATACTGAAGTTAACTCTAGGGAGGAATGTCAAGCCACTATCATTGGAATGACAAGGTTGTTGATAAGGAAAAGATAAAGAGAGATGAGGAAAAGATAGAGGAAAAAGAAACAGAAAGGTTGAGTGAGAAAGATAAAGATGAAGAGAAAGAAAAAGAAGTAGTTGAGAGAAAAGAAAAAAAAAGAAAGTGTGTGAAAATAAAGAAGAAAGTAAGAGAAAAGAAAAAGAGGAAATTAAGGGAGAAGAAAAGTAAGAAAAAGAGGAAGAGAGGAAAAAAGAAGAAGGAATAATATGAAAAACCCCTTCCTCATCCAAAGAAGTATTATAGGAAGGAGAAAAAAATTTAAGTGCTTTATGGAGATCTTCAAGAAATTGGAGATTAAAGTTCCTATGATTGAGACATGGAAACAGGTGCTTGGTTTTATAAAATTTCTGAAGAAATCTACCAGAAAGAAGAAGAAAAAAAGAAAAGAATATTTAGAAAGGAGAAATACCAACCCTGAAGATGGAATTTTTGAGCTTTACTGGGTCAAGCTAATGACGTTAAAAGAGCGCTTGCTGGGAGGCAACCCATTTTCTAATTTTTTTTTCTTTTTAATTGGTTATTTGTGTGGTTTGGATTTGATTTTTCTTTGTGTTTTTGTTTTTTTTTAGGTTATATGGTGCTTCGGATGGCAGTGATGATAACATCTGCTGATGGATGCTAGGATGACTCAGATAACAACATTTACTAATGGATGTTGTTATGAGGATGACGAATGAAAGCATCTACTAAGGGATGCTACTACAACATCTACTGATGGATGTTGCCATGATAAGGATGAGGAATAATAGCATCTACTAAAGGATGCTATGTGATTAAGCATCCACTGAAAGATGCTATGTGATTAGGCATCTACAAATGGGTGTCATTGACATCATTTACTAATGAATCTTGATGAAGATAAGAAAGATTAGCATTGATAACGATCTAAAAATCATTATTTTTATACTTGAAATTAATATCAAATTACACCCTTTATGCCTTAGAATGAGCTTAGAATCATGCAAAACACTTTAGTTTGGTTACAAGAGAGTCCAAAGTGGTTTTAGAGATATTATGCTTGTTTTCACATTGTTTTGACAGGATTTGATGAGAATTGAATTACGGAAGTGAAGAAGGAAGGATTAGACTCAAGAAAGGATGAGAAAAGATGCAAAGGAGGAGTCACGTCCACCGCTCAGCGTCATTTCGAATGCTGAGCGCCAGCCTCGTGAAGGATGCCACTGTCTGACGCTTGAGCGGCGGAGCTGAGGGGAGAAAAGAAGAATCGCCCACCGCTGAGCGCCAGGATCCACCGTTGAGCGTCTTGCAATACTGAAGTCCACCGCTGAGCGGTGAAATGAGCGCTGAACACCTAACTTATGGGCTTGGGCCAAAATTCTGTTATTTTTCTGTATTATAAATAAACCCAGAACGCATCTGAGAGGTATCTTTTGGTAGAGGGAGACGTCAGAGCACCTTCTACACTCCTTGGAGGCGACTTTTGGATGCTAAGGCTCCAATTTACCAATTCTAGGGTTTATCTTTTCATTCTTTTCATTCAATTCATCTAGTTTCACGATGTCAATGGTGAACTAAACCCTTTGTTGTTGGGGAACGATGTAATCCTTTTGAAACTCTCTTATATCGATTTTCTTATTTTATTCATATGCTTTTATTATCAATAGTTTGAGTTTTCTTCTGTGTGGTATAAAGCTTGCATCGTTTAACTCATTCGTTGTCATGATATTTGATTTTGTCGATACGGGGACGTACGGGAAAATCTAGAACTGAGGAGAATTCCCTTGATTATGAAATATTACCTAGGGATAGGAATAGGACAGTCAATTACTTTAAGCTTCTGTAACTAATGCATTAGTAATTATTAGGGAGACTAGGGATAGTAAACTAGTAATTATGGTAATAGGCTCTTTTCACCGAGGGATCGGGTTTACAGTAATTTAGAAAGTTGAATGAACATTGATAATAAAGTGAAATTTAAAATGAATAGTAGATATAGGAGGGTGGATTAGGATGAAACCGTAAACCCCAACAACTCCAGTTAACCATATCTTTATTTGTCAATTGACCAAGTTTGCATTTGCATGTTTAAATTTCGGTTTTGCATCACAATTACAAATCATTATTCTTTCAAGTCTTATGCTATCAATTCACATGAACGTCTAGGCCACTAGGTCCCTTGGGAAACGATATCTGGACTTACTGTTCTATTATTACTTGATACGATCTAGTACACTTGCCAGGGTGTTAACAAGCATGTACTGATGGGTGCTAATGAGAAAGATGTGCATCTAGTGAAGGATACTGGAGGATTTTTCAGTCAGGCTCGTGACGCTAAACAAGCTCTAACGGGGAGGCAACCCAGTTTTCTAAACCTATCTTTTTAATTTTTGCTTTATTTGCTTCTGTTTTTAGAATAGGTGTTGATGTACTTGGTTTAAAACTTATATTTGATGCAATGGGTTGATGATGATTTGATGAGTGTGCTTGTTGATGCTTTTATATTGATTGATGTTGAGATAATATATGAGATGCTATATATATATATATATGTGGTGGTTCACAATATGTGTGAACAGATGCATGATGATATGATTGTGATTGTGATACTAGGCAGGATGTGTATCTCTGTATTGGAACTTGAGATTAGCGTATGTGAGGTTTTGAGCTCCAGAGTTTTTGTTGAATGATTTGTTATTACTTCTAGAAGCATGAATGACTTTGCCCAGGTTTCTATGATTGAATCACTTGCTTGCTTGTGTTATATGATCAAGGCCATCTTTGATTAGCCCTTTCTTATCCAATTCTTGATTTTAGCCTAATAAAAAGACAATAATGTGTTTTATCCTTTTTGAACCTAAGCTTTAAGCAAAATGTGAAAACCCTTTTGAAAATCTTTACCTTGAGTTAAGTTGAGAAATATCGTGTGGTATTGATAAAGGTTCAAGTTTAGGATTGTTGGGAAAGTTGAAAAAGAAAAGATAAGCATTGAGCTAAAGTGTTGAGCAAAGCTTGAAAAGATAGAAAAGATAGAATAAAAGAAAGATAAGCTCAATGCAAAAAGGGGAAAGTTGGGAATGAGTGAGATTGGTTGTTTAAAGAGAGTTTGTGCTTGAATGATAAATTTTCAAATAACTCTCTTAACTCAAAGATTTTGTGATCTAGAAAAACCAATTTTTCTTCTTAGCCCAACCACGTTACAAGCCATGAAAAGCTCTTGTGATGATAACTTGCTTGTGAGTTTGATTGATTATGGTTAAATGAAAGGCAAAGCTAATTTGTGTGATATTGTGATAGTAGAGAGAATGAGTTACCTCAATATACATCTGTGTGCTTGAGTGAAACACCTTCCTTGATGAGGAGTAGTTCTAGTTATACATGATTGCATCTATGCTTGGTTGACTGGTCATTCATGATAATAGCATCTTTTGAAAAGACTATGACTATGTGAACATCGTACTGAGCTTAATTGAAGTAATGCATTTGTACATCTTGATTGATATTCTTATGATGAGGTGACACTAATTACTTGTCTTGGCAGAAAGAGTTTTGAAAAATGTCAATCCATTGTATTGATTGTTTGAAAACTGAGTTACATTTTGTTTTGCTTGAGGAAAAGCAAAGTTTCAAGTATGGGGTTGTGATAACGGTTCAAAAACCGTTATTTTTATACTTAAATTTGATTCAAAACACATCCTTTATGACTTAAGAACTAGCTCGAAATCATGCATTTTGCTTAAGTTAGAGATAAAGAGAGTCAAAGGTGGTTTTCTTGGTTTTATGCTTGGTTTTCCTTGCTTTGGTAGGAATTAACATGAATTGAATGAAGGAAGCTAAAGTAGGAAGGAGTTGAACTCAAGAAAAGATGGAAAAGTGCACAAAGGAAGAATCGCAGCCACTGCTGAGCGCTACTTTGCCAAACGCTCAAGCGCTAACGTTGAGGGGAGGATTCTAGTATTGCACCCACCACTGAGCGCTACTTTGCCGCTGAGCGGTGGCTTCTTCAGTGAAGTCACTGCCAAACACCTGGGTGTCAACATTGAGCGTTAACCTTGAGTGTCGGACCTACCGTTGAGCGGTAACTGTTAAGTCCCTGGCAAGTGTACCAGATCATTATCAAGTAATATAAATGGGTAAGTCCAAGTATCGTTTCCCAAAGGACTCTTAGGCCTTACTTTTCATGTAAACGAATCATGTAAGACTTG
>NW_014542360.1:163403-176817 GCF_000741045.1 Vigna radiata var. radiata | reverse complement strand
ATAATGAAAGAATGGAAAAGCAAACCCTAGATTTGATAAAAAGGAGCCTAAGCATCCAAGAAATCTCCTCCAAGGTGTGTGGAATAGCTCTAGACGTTTTTCTCTACCAAAAGAATTTTTTTGGATTCACAATGGACCCATATATAAGCCCAAAAAGATTACAGAATCTAACTAATAAAAATAGACAACTGCTGCTTTGACCGCTCAGCGATTTCCCTATAGTCGCTTTGACCGCTCAGCGGTTAGTTTTGCCGCTGAGCGGTTTCCCTCTAATCGCTCTAATCGCTTAGCGGTACATTCTAGCGCTCAGCGGCTCACTTGACCCTTCTTTTCATCATTTTTCTCCTTCTTTCATGGGTCTAAGTCCACCTTAATTCACTTCCATCTTCAATTCACCTTAAAACCTTGCAAAACAATGTAAAACAAGCATAATATCTCTAAAACCAACTTTTGACTCTCACAAGACACAACTAAGTGTATTACTTGATTTAAAGCTCATTCTAAGCCATAAAGGGTGTGTTTTAATATCAAATTTAAGTATGAAAACAACGGTTTTTAGACCGTTATTAGTAACCTAATGCTGAGTGCCATTCTTTTGGGCTTGGCCTATTTTCTGTTGATTTTAATGAACTATAAATAGATTTGCACAACCTAGAGGATCTATCTTTTGGCAGAAGGAGACGCATAACCACTTTTTTTAGCCCTTGGAGGCAGATTTTGGATGCGGAAGCTCCAATCTACAAATTCTAGGGTTTTATGTTTCATTCCTTTCATTGTTTTCATCTAGTTTCACCATGTCCATGGTGAACTAAACCTCAATTGTTGTTGGGGAAACGATGTAATCCTTTGAAACTCTCATGTATTGAATTGTTTTGTCAATCTATATGTTTTACGTCATTTATTGTTAGAGTTTTTCCTCTATTCTCTATGTATTCTTTGTTTAACTCATTCAATAGCGTGATCTTTGATTGTGTCGATATGGACATACGGGGAAATTTAGACATGGAGATATTCTCTCGGGAGCAATATTACCTAGACATAGGGATAGGAGGACAGATTGCCTTTAAGCTTTTGTGCGAATGTAATGCATGATCAATTGCTAGGGAGACAAGACATTGTAAACTAGTAATTGTGAGTAGGCTCTTTTCACCAAGACATCGGGTTTAGGATAAATTAGAAAGTGGCATTAACATTAATGAAGGAGTAAAATTGATAAATACATGAGAATGGATTGGATAAGTTGTAAACTCCAACAACATAATTCATCCATATAATTCAGCTACGTATTTTTTTGGTCAATTGATAAACCTTTCCATGTATGTTTATTTTCTGTTTTGCATTCTAAACACCAAATTTTCGTTCTCAAGTCTTAAATAATCAACAAATCACATGAATGTCTAGGCCAATGAGCCTCTAGGGAAAACGATACTCGGTCTAACCGTTTATATTACTTGAAACAATTCGGTACACTTGTTGGAGTCTTAATAGTGGTGTCAAGATGAAAATCATAGAGCACAATATGATGTTAAAGTACGAAATATAATTGCCTCTACATTAACTATTGATGAATTTTTCAGGATCTCTTAATGCAAAATTGCAAAAGAAATTTGGGACGTGTTAGAAGTCACACATGAAGGCAATGATGAGGTAAAGAGAGCTAGAAAGAATTCTTTAATACAAGAGTATGAACTTTTCAGAATGAAGACTGGTGAAACCATATATGAAGTTCAGAAAAGGTTCACTCACATTGTCAATCATCTAATGGCTCTTGGAAAAGTGTTCGATAAAGAGGAGATCAGGATTAAGATACTCAAAAGTCTAAATAGAAGCTGACAGCCAAAAGTCACTGCAATATCTGAATCCAAGGATCTAACAAGCATGAACATGACTACCTTGTTCGGGAAGTTAAGAGAACCTGAACTTGAACTTGGAAGATTGAAAGAACAGGAAGAGATTGAAGAGAAGAAGTCCATAGCGCTAAAAGCTAACAGCAAGAAAGCCTCAAAGACTATTTTATCTGAGGATGAATTTGAAGTAGAATTGGACAACAATGATCTGATGTCCATCGTGTTAAGAAAATTTAATCGGTTTATGAAAAATACTAGTCAACTTACTGATCATGCAGGAAATGGCAAAGGAAAAAGAATTACCAGATCAAATGCAATTCAATGTTATGAATTTGGTAAAGGAGGACACATCAAGCCAGATTGTCCAGATCTGAAGTTGAAGCAGAAAGCAAACATGAAGTTCGCTAAGGACAAAACAAAAAGCAGAAGAGTGCTTATATTGCCTGGGAAAATACTGATTCAGAATCCTTAAGCGACGAAGATTGTGATCGTGAGGAGGAATCAAGCATATGCTTCATGGCTGGAACATCATTGACAAATTATGGTAGTGATACAGAGTTCGAGAAAGAACCTATTGAAGTGAAGTACGACCTGTTGCTCGATGCATTTCAAGAGATACACACTAAGGCCATGCGACTGCAATATAAGGTCAATCGACTTAACTGTGAGAGAAATGATTATGAATATAGGATAAATAATCTGGTGAATGATAATGAGAAATTGCAAAAGGAATTAAATGCTGCTTTATTATCTCTGGACATCTCTGCTTGCCAAAAGATTACTTTGAGAATCACACTAGGTCTATTTATAGCGCATAAAAGTAACAAAATTTAAGCCCAAGCCCAGCATTCCACCGCTCAGTGCCTAATTTGACCACTCAGGGTTTGCCTCCAAGCCACAGACTACTCAGCGGTCTAGTTTGCCGCTCAACGGTTTGCCTCCTAATCGCAGGACACCCAGCGCTGCCGCTCAAGCGAGAAACAAGGACTTCACCCACGAGACTGGCGCTCAGCGCTGGAATTTGGCATTGAGTGGTGAACTTGACTATTCTTTTCTTCCTTTTTTCCTCTTTTCTAGAGTCTAAGTGCTCCCTACTTCACTTCCATCTTCAATTCTCATCAAAATCCTGCAAAACAATGCAAAAACAAGCATAATTTCTCTAAAAACAACTTTTGACTCTCATGTGACTCAATTAAGTGTTTTACTTGATTATAAGCTCATTTTAAGCCATAAAGGGTGTCGTTTGATATCAAATTTAAGTATAAAAATAAAGGTTTTTAGACCGTTATCGTGTAACAGTTGAAAAGATTTGTAAAAAATGTCATACTCATGTTGAGCAAATAGATTACTTGACTAACACGCTAGCAAAGTTCACTCAGGGTAGAGATAACTTAGATGTTGTTTTAAAGTCTTCAGGAAGAGCTATATATAGGCAAGGTATTGAATATAAAGCTCAATCAAATAAGACCAATGCAAAGAAGTTTACTTATTTAAGTAAACATATTAAGCATGCCTGTTTTTACTACAATAAAATTGGCCATACTGTTAGAAATTGTTTTTCCAGAAAGGTTGGTGTTCCTAAAGGCTTATATAGATGGATTCCTAAGGAACATTTAGCTACAACTAACAATCAAGGTCCCAAATTCAAATTGGTACCTGCATCAAAAAATTTGAATTGTTTTACAAGATAGCAATAGATGTTATGACATGCAGTGAAAGAACTCAAGGATGAACTAACAGGGTTATATCAAATTTATTGAGGATCTACAAGTGGTAACAATCATTATATTTTTGCATAATGTTTGATATGTATGATTGTTTGATTGCTTGATGATTGTGTGATTGTTTGATTAATTGGTTTTAATTGTTTTCTGTGAAAATCAATTTTACGACTTTTAGTCGACTGGATTATGTGCACAATCGATTGTATGTTGTTGCATGTGTATTTCTGTTTTTGAAAACTCTTTGTCATACAGTAGTTAACTAAGAAATTAATAAAATCGATTGCATGTCTTTTTTTTGGGATTTCTAAATTTGAAAATTTAAAACGGGCCTAATTTTGATGAATCTTAGTTCGCGCCTTTTATAGTGTATCTTACACTTAGAACTAGAATTGGAAATTGTCTGTGTGATTAGTAAAATTCCTGAAACCCTAAACTGAGAAAGAAGATTTCCAAGAATCCGCATACTATGGCATCTTCAAGTCATGCAACTGAAGAAAACAAGGGAAAGGAAATCATTATGAGAAGAAGTTCTGATCCTACTGGCTGGATCAACAATGAAGAAACAAGGGAAAGATTTCAAAATGGTATTATCAAGGTTATCGCTACTGCTAAGAATCTGAATATGTTTGAAAAAGAAGGATTCATGTTTCCTGAGTGGTTCGAAAGACAAGGGCTATCCATTTTTGTACAGATTAAAGGATACTGGTATCCAGACCTTGTGAAAGTGTTCTATCACAATTTGAAGATTATGAATGACGATATACACTTCCGGATGAAAGGTATTGATATTCATATTGATGATTTTATGTGGAATATTATTACAAATTTACCTGTTGAAGGAGCCTCTTCCCATTTACCATCTACTGAAACTAATGCATTGCTTAAGTTATGGCTGGTTAAGGTTTCCTGGAAGGTATTCTATTGAAAGAATCTTTGCGCATGAAGGACTAATCAAGGAAGAAAAGATTGTGGCTTATCTTATGGCCTGAATAATTCTACTAGGAAGAGTGAGAAAAGCTAGGATGACAACTGAAGACATCTACTTGCTTCACGCAATAAAGAACAACATTCCTACAAATTGGTTGCAAGTAATAAAAGATCACATGAAGAATGTTGGATTAAAAGATCTCTTTATCTGTTATATGCTATCTTCATAAGCAAGGTGCTTGTGATACAAGGAGTAGACATTAGCAATGAGCAATAGTGCTTCTGGGACTCTTGAAATGTATTTGACCAAGACTCTTTTATGTCTCTTGGGTTGGTGAAGACTATACATAGTTGGCGCTTCATAGGTGAAGATAATTTTGTGTATAGCACAAGGGAGCACTCCAGCTGTGATTGAAGAACTTACCAACTTTTTCCCATAAATAAATTTTGAAAGATACATTGTTGAACAAATTAGAATTTTGCATGACAAGTTTAACAACTTTGAAAGAATATATGGTGTTGTTCAACGGCAAGAGGAAGAAAGTTCATCTGATGAGGATACAGTGGAATCTTCTGACTCAACATAAGGCTTTTAGGAAATCTTGCTTGTTGTCTTAGTATCTGTGTGTTCTAGTCTAGTTAACCTTTGTTTGCTAAATGTCTCTTTTAGTTCTATAATCTTTTGAAAGTCGCTTAGTTTGCCATTTTGTCTGTTTAGTGGTCTAATCCTATTGTAATATCTATTGGAAATATTAATGAAATCAGTTGTTTTAGTTTCAATTCTATCAATTTTGACTTTATGTTTGAATCTGTTTATATTTTATTAAAATCGACTCTATGTTGAATGAAGTTGATTATGCATGTATTTACTGTTACATTAATTCTTGTACATATTCAATTCATATTTGTATAATTTCTTGCATTACTATGATTCTAAATTGCTTGATCTACAAAAGATCTTGAAAGGTTTTGTAGGAACATTGCTTCTGGATAAACTACTAGAGTTACTACTCAATGGAGCAATGAAATCGATTGTTAATGGAAAACAATCGACTACTGGTTTAACTGGGTTATAAATTTCATTTATTGGAATTTGGTTATTCTGATTATTTTTCATATACTGTTTCTTTCCATATATCTCTGCTTTGTGATTGATTGAAGTTAATTTTGAGATATTATTGAGATTGTTGATTGATTGTATTTGTGCTTAAATTTATTTGTTTGCAAATCTTTTGTATGCTCTGAAATATGTGATAACTGCATTGTGCATTTGGGTTTTGATTTTAAAACATGCATAATGGTAAGGGGAACATTGCATGATAGTTTATATATTTCACATGCCTACAGTTAAGGGGGAGATTATTTTTTTATCATGTGATTATCTGTGACAGGGGGAGCATCATTGATTGATTAATATGTTTATATTGATGCATCTCTGAAAAAATCGTTTATCAGCATATCATTATCATAGAGCATACCTTTTTTGCTGATGCACAAAGGGGGAGAAAGTTTGACAGTTTTGATTGCTTATTGCTTGATATTGATTGCTTGATATTGGTCGATACATAGTATATATGTTGTCTTTGTGACTCTAATATATTCATTTTGAATCTGAGGAAGACTTCATTTGTTTGCTCTGAGATATTGTTAAATCATTTGCTATGATATAGTTTGATACAAATTGATTGATATATTTTTTTACTCTGATACAATTTGTATGATATGTTGTATAAACATGGTTGATATTAATCATGGTTACGCATCGTCAGAAAAGGGGGAGATTGTTCAAATTGTTGATAAGGGAAACACTGGTTTAGCTAAACCTTACAATATCAGATAGCTTCTGGTTTTTGATGATGACAACACATTATTAATAACAATATGTATTGTTACATGTTCATATGTGTTACATGTTCATTACTTTCATGTGTATGATTTCTTGAGAACATGTTTGTTTTAATTCTTTCTATGTGTGCATATTCATTGTATTCTACATGAGATATCATCTATGATTGCATAACATATGATTTAGAAAAGAAAACCACATGCACTTTGATTGAACATATATTGTGTGGAAAAAATGCAAATTTTAAGTTGACTTCATTATGAAGCAAGTCGATTAAAACTTGTGACTTTGCACATATTTTCTAAAATAATGTTGTGGGTAATTTTTCAAAGAAAGATTTTCAAAACAACATTGAAATGTCAAAGTCGACTGTATGCGCAAGCTACTCGACTTGGTTAGTTATGTTTTGAATTTCTGTTGATACTTATGAAATATAACAACTATATTTTACATCTTTGACCAAGCATTAATTGTTAGTCAACTGAGTTAAATGTACAATCAATTTATTTGGTCTGAATGCTACTAAATGTTATAACTGTCATAACTGTCTAACTGTAGTCGACTGTATTGGTAGCTTAGTCAACTTTGGGAGTGTCTATTTAACAAAAATCTATATATAGATGTGATTCTGTATTCTACAGAGAATTTTGGTAATTCTAACA
Source organism: Vigna radiata var. radiata (assembly GCF_000741045.1). NCBI lineage: Eukaryota > Viridiplantae > Streptophyta > Magnoliopsida > Fabales > Fabaceae > Vigna > Vigna radiata. The sequence goes on along the minus strand of NW_014542360.1, from coordinate 169,811 downwards.
TTTTCATTGAATTGTTTCAGATCTTGATCTCTGCTAGAAAGTGAAAAGCTCCAAGAACTAATCAAGAAGGCCGTGGCGATCATTCTTTGGGAGTTGCTTGACGAGCAAGTATTGGTGTACGCATAGACTGCTTGATCATTCTGCATTGAAGGTGTTTCATATGTGATCAAATACTTCTCTCAATCTTGTGAAGATTGTGGTTGCCCTGTTGTGATTAAGGAAGAGGACATGCTACATTATGGGAACTTTAAGCATTGTTCAAAGTTGTTAAATATTGCAGAAGAGTGGATATCTTGCTGTTGTTCTTTGTGTGTTGTATGCCTATATTTTGGTTAGAGGGTCACAGAGGTGTTTTATATTTTGACGTGGAGGTCTCTATAGAAATCTTGTTGTAAAAGCCTTGACCATTATAGTGCATTTGCTTCCGGGTACAAGAAGAACACTGGATGTAGGCAGTTTGGTCGAACTAGTATAAAAACTGTGTTTGAATCTTCTATCTGATAACGGTCTAAAAACCGTTATTTTCATACTTAAATTTGATAGTAAAACACACCCTTTATGGCTTAGAATGAGCTCTAAATCAAGTAAAACACTTAGTTGAGTCTCTTAAGAGTCAAAAGTTGGTTTTAGAGGTATTATGCTTGTTTTACATTGTTTTGTAGGGTTTTTAGATGAATTAAAGATGGAAGTGAAGTAAGGTAGACTTAGAACCATGAAAGAAGGAGAAAAATGATGAAAAGAAGGGTCAAGCAAGCCGCTGAGCGCCAGAATGGTCCGTTGAGTGCTCAGAGCGATTAGAGGGAAACCGCTCAGCGGCAGAACTGACCGCTGAGCGGTCAAAGCGGCATGAGGCAAACCGCTGAGCGGTGAATTTAGGCGCCTGGGCGGTTGTTTGTTTTTTTAGCTAGATTCTATAAATCTTTCTGTAATTTATCTGTTATCTTTTTTGGCTTATATATTGCCCCAATGCGAATTAGAAGAGGATTCTTTTGGCAGAGAGAAACGTCCAGAGCTATTCCACACCTTGGAGGAGGTTCCTTGGATGCTTAGGCTCCATTCAACCAAGTTTAGGGTTATTTCTTCCATTCTTTCATTATTTTCATCTAGTTTCACCATGACAATGGGGAACTAAACCCTTTGTTGTTGGGGAACAATGTAATCTTTTGAAACTCTCATATATTCAAATTCTTATTTATTTCATATGCTTGTCATATACTTGTGTATCAATTGTTGGGTTCTCATCTGTGCTCAATGTATTTATTATTTAACTCATTCAGTAAAAAATGTTTGTCTTTATCGATATGGGGATGTACGGTAATGTCATGAACTGGTGGGAAATTCCTTGATTATGCCAATATCGCTTAGGGATAGGGGTAGGACAGTCAATTGTAATTGCTTCAGATCGCATTGCATTATTGGTTACTAGGGGAGGCTAGGGATAGCAAGCCGGTAATTAATAATAGGCTTTTTTCACCAAGGGATTGGGTTAAGGGTAAATAAGAAAGTATGCATGACAATTAGATAAATAAGTGAAGTAAATAAGAAGAGTAGATATATGAGAGTGGATAAGATGAAATTGTAAACCCCAACAACACCATTCATCCATAGTTTCTCAAAACCAATTGAATCAACTACATTGCATGTTTATTTTTGTTCTTTGCATATGACCACCAAATTTATTCTCTTCTCAAGTCTTACGCGATTAGGTTACATGAAAGTTAAGGCCTAAGAGTCCTTTGGGAAAACGATACTCGGACTTACCCATTTATATTACTTGATAACGATATGGTACACTTGTCAGGGACTTAACACTATCCCTGAACTCTTTACTTTTTCAAGTCGACTTTATATTCTACACAGTCAACTATTTTCTGCTACACTTGATTTATCTTTTTCCTTGAGATTCAAGAAACTTTTGAAAGTTTTATAGTTTACAAAAAAGATTTTGAAAAGTCTCTGATTTTTGGATTTCACTAATTCACCCCCCCTCTTGGTGTTCAAACTAAGCCATTCTATTTTCAATAGTGGGAATTTGAGCGAAGGTTCTAGGAGAGTCTTTCTATGAGTTAGAAGTGGGAAAGTGAGGGAAAGTCGAGGTGGAATTGGCATAATGTTCCGGAATTGGTTTGGGAAAATTGGGGCTTTGACTAAAAGTTGTAGCCTTTCAACTTTGCTCTTCAGTAGAAGAAGAAGTTCCACGAGAACCTAGGTTTTGGAAGATTGATTTGGATGGAGTTGTATTTTGAAAGCAAGTTTTCAAATTTCAGTTTTTGAATTGAGATTCTTACTATAAATAAGCATAGAAGTGGGTACTTTAAATAGGCATAGAAGTGGGTACTATGTCGTGCTGGCTTTTATTCTTTCTCCAGAATTCATCACCGAAGGGGACTTCAGAGAAAGATTGCTCTTGCTGCATACCACACCATTGGGGAAGAAGCCATGGTAAATTACTTGGTTTGTTTAATGTTGATATTTATTCGTCGCATATTCTTTGTAAGCATTGTTTTTAGGTCAATTTGGTATGTTTTCCCAATCTGAAGTGTGCAGAATAATTATTATTAAACCTAGCTTTCGTGATTTAAATTTCTTTTAAAAATTTACACAGTGAAATATCCACGTATTATAGGTCACTCACTTTTGGCAACGGTGACAATTTTATTGTTATGTTTTTAACGCCGTAAGCCAAAAGGATCTTATTAAACATGTTTTAACGAAATACAGGAGTTTATTGAACTTTTTTAAAAGATAGGACAATTTTGAACCAAACTCTAAAAAGTAAAGAACAAATTATATATTAAACTAAAAGAAAAAAAAAAGTATAAAACTCTTATTTTAGTGTCAAATAGAGCAAGAGAGAGTTATCTCTCTTTATTATAAAAAATGAAATAAAATAAGTGAGATGATACTAAACAATAAATTTATATTTTACTTTTTTAATTAAAATATAATATATGAAAAATAAGTAGATAAAATCAGTTTTATACCCTATAGAGTTAGAAAAAAAAATGAACAACTCAGGAAAAAAATATAAAAAAATATCTTAATTGTTTTCCTACATAATTCACCTGTTTTTAAGATATTTAATTTTAGATTTTAATATTCATTACAATTAAATGAGGTAGAATATAAAATAAATTGAAAATCCTCCCCCATCTCTGCTGTTTCTGTAATCCTGTCAACTTACTTCAACAAATTTATTTTCAATTATTTACTTAGATAAGATATCTCTTTCTCTTATTATTATTTTTTTCAGTTTCTTTTATAGCTTTTACTTTTATTTTATTTTTCACATATTTTATACAAGATCTTTGTGCATTATCAAAACAAATCGTACTTTTGATAAGCATCTTTATTTTTAAACATTTAATTAATAAAAAATATTAATTATAAATCACGTGAAATATAATTGAAGATAAAATGTCTAAAAAACATCATTTGCTCTTCTCCCCACGTTCACGGAATCGTATTTCCAGACCATAGGAGGTCTCAGTTTTGTACTTTTGTAGGCAATTACACGATGAAAACGTCATGTATGACGCGCCATGATGCTCTATAATGGGACCTTCATTTCCTTTTAAATATATGTTTCATTTTAGGAAAATGTTCCTTTTAGGAAAAATATATTTTGAGATTAATTTTTCATGCTATTTTAATATTGTACACTTGTTAAAATATGGTTGGATAATTTTAAATTAAAAAAAATTGAGATAAAAACATATTTGGAAAAAAGAAATTAAATTCTTTTTTAAAATTTAAAATCATTCAATCAGATTTTAACACATATAAAGTGCCAAAACGGTATTTGGTTTCAAAATATCATTTTCCTTCGTTTTATAATCTAACATGTAAAACTGTTAGTAAGATTGCAAGTGCCAACGATAGTGCTGCTATTAACAGATGAGTGAAAAATGGTGTTATATAAATGAAAAGTGGTTGAATAAGAAGGAAGATATGAACTGAGACAAGGAGGTGGAAGTGACAGAAACAAGGTCAGAAAAAAATGACGAGATCAGCGACTGGAACGGGCAAACTACTGCCATTTATCGGAATGATGGTGGCTATGCTGGGTCAAAGTGGCAGCATGGTGGTAATCAAAGTTGCTATTAAGGATATCAATGAATATGTCATGGTTGTCTACACTTTTGCACTCTCTGCAATCTTGGTTCTTCCCTTTGCCGTGTTTCTCCACAGGTTCTCTTTTTTCTTACATGGAAAAAAGCATACATGTTTCCACCGTCTTGTTTCAAAGTTTAACACAAATATATTGTATAATTCTCACCCCATCTTCCTTATATTTACCCTTTTCATTCAGGAGGTCACAAGGTCCTCCTATCAATTTCGTTGCACTTTGCAGATTCTTTTTGCTCGCTTCCTTTGGGTTAGTATTACTTTTTCTAACTACTTCCATATGTACTTCTATTTGCAGTTGCCTTTTGATTACAATATTTTTGTTTTCCCTCATTTTTTCTATGAATTGGGATGCTTTGGTTGTCATTTACATGCCATTATTATTGTCAGATTCTGATATATATTGTATTTTATACCGTGCAGGAGTTTAGGAACTATACAGGCTTATGTTGGCATAGATCTCAGCTCGCCTTCACTTTTATCAGCTATTCTTAACCTCATGCCAGCTTTCACTTTTATACTTGCTCTCATCTTCAAGTAATTCTCTGACTTGGTGCTGCTCAAATTCTAAACATTAGAACCTTTAGGTGCTTGTTTCTTCAACCTTTGACCAAACCAGGAAAATGTTTTTCTTCCCTAAGTGTCATCGTTAATTTCCTTTTAATAATCTAAAAAAGTAGATTTCAACTGAACTGAATTTTATAATATAGTGAGAATTTATCCTTATTTAAATATACTATAATTTTAGTTACAGTTTTAGTCACTCAATGAAACCACCTTTCAAGAAACAGAGTATGGAACAAGCCTTTCTTAGCATGTGGTAAACTTGTAATTGCAGTATTTTAAACTAGTAGTATCTAATTTGAATGGTTTAGGATGGAGCAAGTACATTGGAGGACTTCTAGCAGTCAAGCTAAAGTGTTAGGAACAATAGTATCAATAGCAGGAGCATTTGTTGTGATACTGTACAAGGGTCCAATCATCTATAGGTCACATTCCAACAACTTTTCTGACGAAACGGTTCGATCTTCGTCAGAAATAAATTGGATCTTGGGAGGGATAATGTGTGTTCTCGATGCACTCTTTACTTCCTTGTGGTACATATATCAGGTTGCTTTTCTCTTTCAATCAAACACTAAATGTCTTGATTCATTCTTTTATCATAAGTTATTTTATCAGACCAGTTGATTTATAATTCTGTCTCTTTTGGTGCTAATTTTTCAGGCTTCAGTAGGAGACACGTACCCTACTATGAATGTCTCGGTGATTGTATTCTTCCAATTCTTATTTTCAATGGTGCAGTGTGGAGCATACGCCTTCTTTGCTGTGAAGGATTTATCCGAATGGAAACTCAAGGCTGATATAGGGTTGATCGGCATTCTATATCAGGTACACTATTTCATATGACAGCTGCAAAATGAAAACCAACCACAGTTGAAAATGCGTTTATATTTGTGCTTTTTTTATTTTAATTTGTACACATGATCAATTGATGTAAAAAAATATGGTTGGTCTGACAAGTATTTTTAAAAATCAAGTAATTTATCATAAATCATAAACTCTGTACCTACTTTCCATGTGCTGAATGTGGCAATGAAAAAATTAGTATAAGTTATAAAAAAATTGAAGCCACGTTTAGAATGTTATGTACACACATTTTGGTGGTTGTGGTTGCTCATTGGATGGTGATTGAGATAGGTAATAATTGCAACACTGCTGCGCTACCTTCTCGTCATGTGGTGCATAGTTAAAGCGGGCCCTTTGTTTTGTGCTTTGTTCCAACCTGTGGCTATAATTTTCACAGTTTGGATGGGTGCAATCTTTCTTGGAGACGATTTCAGTCTCGGAAGGTAAACTTTGAATAGCAGAGATTAGAGAATCAGTTTGCAAGATTTATATGCATGTGATAAAATTTTGTGATGAATGTTTTTTGCAGTTTGGTTGGTGCGGCTATAATCGTGATCGGATTTTATGCTGTTCAGTGGGGAAAATCGAAAGAGGAGTACGAGATTGCGAAAGGCGTTGAGCACTTGGACACGGAATCACTGAGCCATGGTGTTCCTTTATTGCCAGAGAGGAACACGTAGTTCCAATTAATCTGTGCCATTCAGAAGGGTGCGATTTGTTTTATACTTGGATAATGACGTTTCCCAATTGTACACAATTCTTCAATCGCAAACCACTCTTAAAATTATTTGTAAATTATTTTATTGTAAAATTCAAGCAATTTTATTCACACACACATATATATATATATACACATATATATATATATACACT
>NW_014542360.1:147853-163278 GCF_000741045.1 Vigna radiata var. radiata | reverse complement strand
ATATATATATATATATATATATATATATATATATATATATATATATATATATATATATATATTCATCTTCAACTACTCTGTGTAATATGGGACCAGGATGAAATGGAAAATATGGCATGTGAAAAATATGAATTTTCTATCGCTCTATTGTTATTATTTTCCTGTGTAATAAAAATATGACTTAATTAGAAATTAAGTGCGTGAATCTAAGAATATTTTTTTTTTTTTTAAAAAAAAAAACTATGGGGAGGGACGGTATTATAAGATAGACAAAAAAAAAAATAGATTGAAAAATATTTATAAACAAAACTATGGCAAGGACACCTATAGCAGATGCAATTTTCTTTTGGATAATCTTGAAGAATGATTTTTCAGTGAGATGATTCTCCAAGAAAACCTTTCTCAAGAAAATCACTAGATTTTTTTATTCAAAAATATTAAACATACTTCTAAAGAAAAGAATGGAATACTTTATAGTCACTGTCGTCAATAATCAGTTATTTGTAAAATTATGAGAAATAAATTTTAATTATCATAATAGTCAATTATCATAAAATAATAGTCAATTATCATAAAATAGTTAACTATTTGTGAAGCGAGTAAAACCCAAGTTTTATTTAACTTAAACTAATGGATTAATGAACATAGCATAATCTATTTTTATATTTACAAAAATAGAAAATCAAATTTTAATGCAGATTTATTCAAAATAGATTTGGTAGGATTTTATATTTATTCTTTGAGATAATGAAAACCCTGTCATCATTAAAATACAATCGTAATCATTATAAATGTCAATATGTTTGCAAAAGTTCTGAAAAGTCTCGTTTCTTGTTAAACAACAACAAGAACACAAGTTATGTCGGATGATAGCTGTCCAGTACTGGATCAACTCGAAAAATATTTGTGATTAATTATGAAATCAAATAGAAAATTTTTATTTTAGAAACAATTCATAATACATTAAAAATATAAGGTTAAATATGTTTTGGTCTCTTAAATATTCTTTTTGGTTTTAGTTCTTATTCAAAATATTAGTGACATTTAATTTTTTTAGTTTTGAAACTATTACAAATAGTCCTTAAAATTAAACAGTGGTAAATTTTTTTATGACTAACGGTAAGACAGGTGTGTGCCACATTTTTTTTTCTTTTTTTTATGAAATATTTTTCACGTTTCTAAACCCTTTCTTCTTCTCTTCTAATTACTCAAAACATCCACCGCCTCCGACACTAGAGAGTCCATGCGGCAGCGTCATAGGCTCGAGCAGCTTCATCGGTAGAATCGAAGGTTCCCAACAAACCTTGGTTTTCTTCAACGGGTCTCTGATCTCTGCTACGAACCTCCCCCACGGTCTCTTTCTCACGCCCTGATACCGAGGCTGCTTTAAAAGGGATTTGTTGGCCGCCGCAGCTGCAGCCGTGACCATCGACGTCGTCCCACCTCTTGAAGATACTCTTGCAGAGTCACAAACATGGAATTCAAGACCCACATGCCAATCCCGTTACATCCACTATGAAGAAATGCAACATTGTCATTCTTGGCTTGAGATTTGAGGTTGTTTCTTCTCTGCAGGTTGGCAGCTATAGGTTGAGGGTTTTGATCTTGCAATTTGGGGGTTTGATTTTAGGGTTTCTGAATTTGGGAATTTTTCTTTAGAGGTTCTCTTCTTTGTTTTTCTGATGCTGCAATTGGAGGGGTTTGAATCTTTGTTTTCAAATTGGATTTTAGGGGTTTCCTGTGCTTGTGTTCTCTCTCTTTTTTTTTTCTTTGAAATTTGGAATTAGGGGTCCTGATCTTAGAGTTTTTGGGTGTTGCCATAGCTTTGACACTTTGTGGTTGAGGCAAAAGGTTTTTTCTTGTGGAAAAGGGTCCCTTGCTTTAGGGATCTGAGAGAGAAAAAAAGTATTTCTTCTTGATGATGTCTTTTGATCAGTATCTGGAATCTTACGCAAATCCTTCCTTCCATTTTGGTTGCTTGCTTAGGAGATAGAGGGATGAACAGAGAAAAGTATGTTGATCATTGTTGTTGGCCTTCCGCATCTCTTTGGAGAAATTAATAAAAAAATAAGAAAAAAAAATACAACTGGCTGTCTGAGCATGAACTGAAGAAACCAGAGCTGGTTTTATGAATTTCAATCACATTTCCCTAAAGAATCTTTTGTAAATGTATATTCTGATAGATGGTAAAAAAGGTTCTCATCATAAATAAATGAAAGGCTCCAAATACGTTTTCCAGAACAAGTAATTTAGCACTGTGACGTCCTCGCCGTAAGCTGAAGAAGTGGAAGCTACACATGCGCAACAGAAGTCCTCCATGATGACATTCTCGCCATAAGGATAAGGTAGATCCATTGCGAAGAAGGAAGGGTTTGGAAAAAACATGGAAAATATTTTAGAAAAAAAGAAAAAATGTGGCAAACACCTGGCTCACCATTAGCCACATCATACAAAAGTTTAACACCGTTTAATTTTAAGAAGTATTTGTAATAGTTTCAAAACTAAAAAGATTAAATGTTATCAATGTTTTAAGTAGGAACTAAAATAAAAAATTAGTGATACTTAAAAGTCTAAAAGCATATTTAACCTCAAAAGACAATTAATAAATACTCATAAAAAAAATACAATTTATAATTTATTTAGCATCTTTGTCAGGATCGACATATTCACTTAATCTTATCCCGTTTTTTTCTTTATTTTATGATTTAAATAGATTAAATTAAAATTTACATAAATAGAAGGAAAGAATAATCGACGGATAGTTTTTGGAGTTATTTTAAAAAAGAAACATACAGATGGATAAGTATGAAATAAATTATAAAATATAGATAAATCATAGTCCAAAAGCCAAATGTTTTAAATATAACGATATAAAAGATGACGTTGTAGAAAGCAACTCTAGCTACATTTATAGTTAACACCTACTTATTTCTATAAATTTAATTAAAAAACTGGAGAAGAAAAGCTTCAAAATTTTCTTCCCCGTCGGAGACAAGCAGAATAAAAATATAATGGATGAAATTAACAATAAATAAAATATACGTCAAAATGTTTGATTGAAAAAATTAATGCTAAAATAAATAATATGATGAGTTTCATTATCTTCTACTAAATTAGTTATATATTGTTTTCATCTTTTATTGTCCTTTCAATTATACAGACTCCATTCCTATCTAATTATATCCAAAATAGATGTCATCTTGTTTTTAGTTTCCACCATGCCAACTTGCAAGTCATCAATCACTTCACTCGCAACAATTTTATGCTTTTTCCTCACAATATTATCTATATACTTCTTTTACTAAAAATAAATTATCCCTTTTAATACCAACTTTTTAAAATTGTTCTTTATTATTATATTTATTCATAGAGAGAGGAATAATAAATTCCTTATCGTTTTATTATATCACAGCCTTTAAATCTCATAGTTGAATTGTTATTTCACATCAAAGTTTATATTAATAAAAAACAAAATATATATATATATATATATATATATATATATATATATATATATATATGGAGTTTGCTAATACTTTAGCAAAGTGTATCAAGTTAGAAAAAAAAATCTTATTCATAAAAAAAAACATATTTAAACACGGGGTATTTTAATAATTTTCATTCTTAATTTAAAATAAAAAAAAATAAAAAAAATCAGAAACACTCACTTAATCTTAACCCACTTTCCTTACTTATCTAATTTGCTTCCCTCTCATATTTATCCCCTCTCTCTTATCCATACACAACAACTCGTGACACCGCAATTTTTTGATTTTGATATGTTAATTTATTTGTTTGTTACTTTAATAATAAAATAATGGGTTAAATATGTTTTTAGTTATCCAACTATCAAGCGATTTTATTTTTCGTCCCTCTTTCAAACTTTGGTACACTTTCATCCTTATCCGTAAGGAAACTATAATTTTTCGTCCTCCAAAACTAACGCCGTTAAAATTAGGCTAAGTTGGATAACGGATTGGCACGTCATTTTTTCTTTTTCTGACATTAAGTCAATTTTTCTCTGGTTCTCTCCCTCCTTCTCCCTCCTTATTCTTCTTTGCATCTGACGTTGAGCTTCTTCCACTCTTCTTCCTCAAACCCCCTGTTGACATTGTCGCAACCACACACCTCCCATCCTGCCTTATTCACAATGCTTACACAAGCAAACAAAAATCAACAATTTTAAACAAAAATTTGAATTGTAGTTCGAGTTTCATCCAAAGTGACAAATGTTGGGGCAAATCGGCAAGAGTACCGAGTCACACAAGTAATATAAAATGGTAAGACCAAGTATCGTATCCTAGAGGACTCTCGACACTGAACAGTTGTGTGAAAACAAGATTAATTAAGACTTAGAATAAAAGAGATCATGGGTTGTATTGCAAAAATAATAAAATAAACCAAAATAAAATTGATCAGTGGCAAAAGAGCACATAAATGAACGGAGGTTGATTAATATGAGATGGATATGTTGTTGGGGTTAGATTTCACCAAGTTTCATGTATATAAGAATTATTCTTTATGCATTAATGCCAACGTCTCTCACTAAAACACTTAAACCCGATCCCTCGGTAAATAAGCATGTCCCTAATTACTAGTTCATACAATTCCTAGCATTCTTGGTAAAAATATGTGAAGATCAAGAGGTTAAGACGACTAAGACTCATACCCTCATCCCTGAGAAATATAACCCTTAGGAGTAATTCAACAAGGACTTGAATTAAAAGGAACCTCCCGGTACTCATGTAACTCACAGATCATGCTATTGTATAAGAAAGCAATAAGAACAGATGAATTACTCTAACAATTAATGAAAAAACATATGGAATTAAGAATCAATTCAAATATATGAGAGTTTACAAGGTTACATCATTCCCCAACAACAAATAGAAATTAGTTCCCCATAGACATGAGGGGAACTCTATGAACAATGGAAGAAAAGAAGAGAATGAAAGACTAAGAATTGGCTAAGAGTGTATTGCTATGCTCTTCTCTGCCAGGGATGTAAAACCTAGAGCCCTAGGGTCCTTTAAATAGTGTCAAACGCGAGTGAGATATCGCCCAAGCGTTGTAGGGAGCTTGCCTGAGCGAGAATTGAAGCTCATGTAAGGCTTGGGCATCAGATTTGGATGCCTAGGCTTTGAACGTCCACCCCTGGGCGACCAACACTGATGTTGAACGTGCATTTTTCGTTCCTTGTCTCTCGGGCTTCACGTTTTCCCTCCTCTTGGTTCCTTTTTGACCCCTTTTGAGCTCCATCTTCTTGGCTTTTCAGTTCTTCTTCCAGTATTACTTCAATCTCTGTCAAAACAAGGGGAATTTGTTAGAAAACTATTGAAATCAACCTCAACTATCTTATTCACACATTTTATTGAAAACACATGAGTCCAAGCAAGTTTCCAAGTGAAAAAGGGTGCTTTTAGTATCAAAATCACATAACAAATAACGGTGTTTTAAACCGTTATCACAACCCCCAACTTAGAACTTTGCTTGTCCTCCAGCAAAAAAAATGTAACTCAATTTTTTCAGAACAATCACTACAATGACTCAACCTTTTTCTAAAACTTTTTCAAGACAAGGAATCACTTTTATTAATTTCAGCATAAGATTTCAGTCAAGATGTGCAAATGCTTTAATTCAATCATGCTTAATGTGATGCATTTTTAACAGGTGTTATACTTAAGAGTGATTAATCAACCAAGCAGAGATGCAATCATAAATTCAGGCAACTATTCTTCACCAGGGAAAGTGTTTCACTCAAGCACTAAAAACTGTATCACTCAAGCACTCAAAAGTGTCTCACTCACCTCACAGGTGTATGTTGTGGTGTTTCTCTCTGTTATCACAATGCCACACAAATTAATTTTGCTTTCATTTAACCACAATCAAACACACTTACAAGCAGGTGTCATCACAAGGGCTTTTCATGGCTTGTAACTTGGTCGGGCTAAGAAGGAAATTGGTTTTTCTGGTCAGCAAAGTTCCTTGAGTTAAGAGAGAGATTTATGTAAATACCATTTAACAAAAATTCTCCTTCTTTTTCCCAGCTTTCCCTTGCATTGAGCTCTTTCTTTTGTTTTTTTGAATTTTTCTTTTCTCACTTTTTCTTTTCTTTAGCCTTTTGCTTTTCACTTGCTTTTTCTTTTGATTGCTCACTGCCTAGAGAAGTGGGTTGTTACCTGGCAAACCCAAACTTGAACCTTTATCAATACCTCCTCAAAGGTTCTCAACTTAACTCAAGGTAAAGATTTTTCAAAAAGGTTTTTCAAGACATGCATAAGGCTCAAGTTTCAAAGGTTAGAACAAATTGTTCTTTTTTCACTGGGTAGAAATTATGTGAAGGCTAAAAAAATAAGGGATAACAAAAAATGGCCTTGATCATATGGAACCTGAAAGCAAGTAGTTCAATCAAAGAAAATTTGGGCAAAATCATTCATGCTTCCAAAGTAATAACAATTAATTAAAAATACTCTGAAACTCAAAACTCACACAGGTAAACTCACAAGTTCTCATGTTCAGAAAAACATCTTGCTCAGTATTTTAATCAAACTTTATCTCAAGCACATGTCTCACAAATTGGGATTTTATCATCATGCATCATCTCAACTTCAATCAAACACTAGAATTTTCAAAAAGCAAACTTATCACACAATATAGAGCAAAGTTGAATAAAAACAGTTTAGTTCATTCAAGCAGAGAATAATAAAAATAAATAAAAGAAAACACATATTAAAACAAAAAAAAAACAAAATTAAAAAGTAAAAGTTTAGAGCATTGGGTTGCCTCCCAGTAAGTGCCTCTTTAACGTCACTAGCTTGACCCAATAAGCTCATGTCACATCAACCGGCTGCATCTTTAATTGTGGTGTCATCCTTTCCTTCAGCATGCCAATTGGTCTTTAGCATTTTTTTGTTCACATTCTTGGTTCTCCTAGAAGTAGGAGATTCAATTTCTATTACTCCATCGACTCTGAGTTCTTTTACCACCCAAAGCCTTTTGTTGCACTGTACAGGCAAGCCTGGTCTTAGTCCTTCCTACTTCTTTAGAGGACTTTGGTGAACATCTGCTCCTTTGCTATCTTTTTCCTTTTTAGGTACCTGTGACAGAAAACACTTTTTACCTTTCCTTTTTGATTTATTGGTCTTGGTGCCAATCTTGGGTGCAACTTTATATGCGGCTTTGGGACTGGTTGTCTTTACTTGGGCTTGCTGCCCGGTATTGCAGGCATTGAAGATCCTCTTCTTGGTCCTTGAGAGCTATGGTTCCTTCATGAACATTGATGATTACTTTGGCCATCTTCATGAACGACCTTCCAACAATAATAGGGATTTCTGCATTTTCCTCCATCTCTAATATTACGAAATCCACCATGAACATCAAGTTCGCGACTCGCACCATGACATCTTCTACCATACCATAGGGTCTTTTGGGGGATCCATATGCCATGAGGAGAGACATCCTTGTCGGCTTAACTTCCAAGTCACCAATCTTTTTGAGAACAGTTAAGGGCATTAAATTGATATTGGATCCCAAATCAATTAAGGCTTTCCCAATTTTGAGGTTTCCAATGTTGCAGGGAATAGTAAAACTTCCTAGGTCTTCTACCTTTGGAGGAAGTGTCCTCTGCAAGATCATGTTGCAATCCCCTTGTTTCTCAGTTGTCTGCTCTTTTAAATTTTTCTTTTTGAGGAGCCTCTTCAAAAATTATTTATATTCCAGGATCTGCTGTAGGGCCTCTGTCACAGGGATTTCTATCCCCAATTCTTTTTCTTTATTTTCTTCACTCTCAATTTTTTTCTCTTTTTCTTATTTTTTTTCTAGATCACTCAATCTTTCTTTTTCTCTTTCTTCTCTTTTTCTCTCAATTTTCTCTTCTCTCTCTTTTTCTCTCTCATTTTCCATAATTTCTATAGCCTTACATTCCTCTTTGGGGTTAACCTCAGTATTAGCCCCAAAATCTTTAAAAGGCATCTCTTTTAGTTGTTGGGCTAGTTGGCCAACCTGTATCTCCAAGTTTTTGATGACAGCATCTGTGCTTTTCTGTGTGGACAAGGTTGCCTGCATGAATTGTAGGAGAGTCTCTTCAAGCCTTGTGGTTTTGTCAGATAAAGGGGGTTGTTGCTGCCACTACTGTTGCTGATGTGGTGGCTTATTGAATTGTCCACCAGTTTACCCAAATTGACCCTGTCCATTATGTTAGGAAACAGGTTGGCTTCATTTTACACCAAGAGGGGGGGGGGGTGAATTGGTGTTAGTTCAAAAACAAAATCTTTTCGCAATCTTGGTATGAAAATTCAAAGCTTTTGATCTTTCCTTGAAATGCAAGTAATGAAAATTTCAGTGCAGCGGAAAAACGTAGTTGACTGCTAAACAAATAAAGTCGACTGAATCCAATGCAAGTAATTTCAAACACTGGTTTTTATACTGGTTCGGCCAACAATGCCTACATCCAATGTCCTTCCAATCTTGGAAGCAAATGCACTATAATGGTTGTGGTTTTTACAACAAGGAATTTATAGAAGCACCACGCAAAAATATAAATCTCCTCTCTAACCCAAAACCAAATATAGCTGCACACACAAAACTAGAATTGCAGCAAGAATCCCTTCTTCTGCAATCTGAACCCCCGTCGAACAATCCTCAACGTGTAACCAACGCTCTTCACAGGATGTGAAGCCTATCACAACACGCTTCACAGGTTGCCAAGCCTATCACAACAAACTTTACAGGTTGCCAAGCCTATCACAGCAGACTTCACAGGTTGCCAAGCCTTCAGTCAAATACAACAGTCTTCACAAGATGCCAAGCCTTCAAGATCAAATCAGCAACACCTTCTTTGTGCAGATGTTGATCAAACAATATGCGCAAAATACTCCTCAATCTGAATCTCTCTCAAGAAAGATCACCACTGCCTTCTTGGAGAATTCTTGGAGCTTCCTAAACTGAGAACTTTCTCTGAAACAAGACAATGAAAATGTTAGATCAAAAAAGTCACAGAACAATTCGTGTTCTGTTCTATTTATAGTTTTCCTGTTATTCTCAGTCGAATTGCCTACTGATACAGTCGACTGTATTAAAACAGTTATAACAGACAGTCAACACAAAGGCTCCTCAGTCAACCAAATAAATACACATTTAAGACACTTGACCCAGTCAGTCAATCTAACTAACTCTTGAAAATATAGCCGTTGGAGCAAGTAGGCATAACATAATTCCAAAAATAACAGCAACGCAGTCGAATAGGTGTTCCACACTATCGACTGACACATGAAAAAGCATTTTGAAATTCTTTTCAACTCAAAATCTCATCAAGCACGTGTTCATAAAATCTGTACAAAGATTTTAGCATAGTCGAATCCATTCCCAGTGTATTGGACTGAACTAGAACTTTGTCACAACAAATATAAGTTCATAAAAGTGCTTGTGATCTTTTCTTTCGAAATATGCAGAAGTAATCAAAATCATTTTATCACACATTTCAATTCAAGCATGTTCCATACATATAACACATAATCAATCATAGGAACACACAATGCAAATAAATCAAAACATGTTCAATCAAAAGTATTGTTCGAATTAGTTTAGTATATCAGCTGAACATGTAAACCTGGAACATATGTACTGTTATTAAGCAGTGTGTTGTCATATTCAAAAACCAGTTTGATATAGAGTTTGCGTTGTCAACAATCTCAACACATTACTTGGGTGAGATCTCCACCCTTGATTGTAATTATTGGGACGGAACTGGTTTTGGTTGCCCATGTAATTAACTTCTTCATTAAGATTCTCGGGAACTGCACATTGACCATTAATATGGTCGCCACCATATAACTCACAGAGCTGTTGTTGAACCTGTGCCACGTTCTGATGTTCCTTTTGTGGTTGCATTACCTTCTTAGTCAGGATCTCCAATTGTTGAGTGATGATCTCATTTTGCACAAGCAAGGCATCATAAGGCTGTAATTGAAATACTCCTTTAGGTTGGGCAGGAGCTCCTCTCTCACTATGCATCTCATTATCATTGGCAGCCATGTTCTCAATTAATTCATAGGCCTCATCAGGGGTCTTGCATTTGATATTGCCTCAAGCTAAGGCATCTAACATTAATTTAGTTTGTGACCCAAGACCTCCAAAGAAAAAAATGACTACCGTTCCTTCATCAAAACCATGAGTAGGTGATAACGGTTGAAAAACTGTTATTTTCATACTTAATTTTGATATTAAAAGACACCCTTTATGGCATAGAATTAGCTTGAAATCATGTATTTTTCTTAAGTTAGAGAATAAGAGAGTCAAAGTTGGTCTTTTTGGTTTTATGCTTGGTTTCCCTTGATTTTGTAGGTTTATTGAATGATTTGAAAGAAGGATTGAATTATTAAAGAGTGCAGTGTAGAAAAGTCAACCAGAATGCAAAAAAGTCAACCAAAAAAGTCAACTACTTAGTCAGAAAAGTCAACTAGTTGACCAAAATGCTAAAAAGTTGACCAGAGCGCTGTTTTCTGCTGCAGTGAGCGCTGAGTGCCCGGCCAGCGTTGAGCGGTGGCGCTGAGCGCCAGTTTTGCTTGTTTTTCACTGTTTTTCGCTTGGGCGTGACCGTTGAGCGGTCGATGACTTGGAGGCAAATCGTTGAGCGGTCAAATTAAGCGTTGAGCGCTAGAATGCTTGATAATGGTTGAAAAACAGTTATTTTCATGCTTCATTTGAGATCAAAATACACCCTTTAAGGCTTAGAATGAGCTTAGAATCAAGCAAAACACGTACGTTGAGTCGGTTGAGAGTCAAAAGCTGTTTTTAGAGATATTATGCTTGTTTTGCATTGTTTTGCAACGTTTTTGATGAAAATGAAGAGTGAGATTGAAGATGGAAGGTCTTAGACTCATGAAAGAAGAAGACACATGAAGAAAAAAAGAGTTTAGAAACGGCCCAACGCCAAAATCTAACGCTGGACGGCCAAATGCGAGGAGAAGCCAATGTCTAGCGCCCAGCTAGGCGGTTTCGCGACTAAAGGCAAACCGCCGGGCGGTACAACTCACTGCCGGGCGGTGGCGCGATGATGGGAACACCGCTGGGCGCCAAAAGTACGACGCTGGGCAGTTGTCTGCTGGGCTTGGGCCTAAATTCTGTGACGCTTCTCAGCTATAAATAGCCCTAGTGCGACTTCAGATGTATTCTTTTAACAGAAGGGGGCGACTAGACCTAATTTTCACTCCTTGGAGAAGATCTCTTGGATGCTTAGGCTCCTTTTTATCCAATCTAGGGTTTGATTTTCCATTCTTCCATCATTTTTCATCTAGTTTCACCATGACAATGGTGAACTAAACCCTTTTGTTGTTGGGGAACAATGTAATCTTTTCAAACTCTCTTTTTTTGAAACTCTTATTTATTTATATGCTTGTCGTATGCTTTGATTATAATTGTTGGGTTTCTCATCTGCGCTTAATGCTTTTATCGTTTAACTCATTCGATAATTGTTGTTTATCTTTATTGATATGGGAACGTACGGTACTGTCATGAACTGGTGGGAAATTCCTTGATTATGCAATACCACCTAGGGATAGGGGGGTAGGATGATCAATTGTTTTTACTTCCGTTTATCATGCATTATTAATTACTAGGGAAGGCTAGGGATAGCAAGCCAGTAATTAGTAATAGGCTCTTTTCGCCGAGGGATCGGGTTAAGGGTNGACTAAGAAAGTTTGCATGACAATTAGATAACAAAGCGAATCAAATAAGAGGAGTAGATAAGAGAGAGTGGATAAGATGAAATTGTAAACCCCAACAACTCCATTCATCCATAGTTTTTTTCTCGTCAACTGAATCAATTGCATTTGCATGTTTACTTTTTATTTTTGCATCCAAACTATAAATTAATTTTCTTTACAAGTCTTACGATTTCAATTTGCACGAAAGATAAGGCCTTCGATTTCTTTGGGAAGAACGATATTGGGTTTACCAATTATATGACTTGAAACGATATGGTACACTTGCTAGAGTGTTAACAAGTTTTTGGCGCCATTGTCGGGGACTCGTTGATGGAGGACCATCCAAAATCAACATAGGACCTTTAACAAGAGCCATGTCCAAGAGAATCCAAGAGGAAGAGGGAGTACTCACTACTTTACTTTTATGGAGTATTAATTACTAAACACCTCTTTCTCTTTGCTAAATAAACTTTACATTGTTTGTAGGTCAAGCTTGGCAAACACTTGGAGGAGTAACCAAGCAAGGAAAAGCAAAGGAGCTAAAATTGAAGATGTCACTATTACCGCTCAGTTGCACATATTCTGTACAGCCCAGCGGCACCGCATAGGATAGCTTGCATAGCACGTCTTAGAAGTTCTCCTTCATCTATAAATAGAGAGCTTCATCCTTTGTAAATTCAACTTTGAATTGATAATGAAATGCTGTTGAGATTTCTCCAAATATTCTTTTCAGAGTTCAAACACTTTGTGCCTATTCTGCACATTCTCCTCTAGCTTCGTTCCCTTTTGGAAGGCTTTCGGAGCTTGAGATTCATTGACTCACCTACACACCTTCATTGAGACATCCATCAAACACTTACCGTGCCTCATCTTCATCCATCTATCCGTTGCTTTCTCTGGTTCTGGAAGTCTTCGTGACTGAATTGCAAGGATGATTCCATCATTTGGCATCAAGAGCCAGCTGTTCCAATCACGCTTCAAGAGCTAAGTGTCTCGTATCAATTCCTCTGTTTTCCTGTCATGTACTGTTTCATCCTATCATTGCGTTGAATTTTTTTCGTCACTGTCTCGGTTTGCTTTTCTGTTTTTGTGAATTATTGATAATCTTCACTGTCCATAGCAATTATTTCTTCATTTTAATCGGTGCATCTTGAATTTTTTTTCGTTCAAATCAGCTTATACTCATTTCCGTTTATGTCAGTCATGTGCACATGTTGTTGCTGTTTTATGTTGTCCATACGTGTTTCTTCTGTTCAGCTATGAATTTTTTTTACTTTTCGTTGTTGATTTTGGTTAAGCAATAGCAAACTATATGTTGATTGTGCTTGATCATTGAAGCTTACATTACTCTGTTCCATTGCTTATTGTTTCTGCGTCCAAATTCTACAGCAATTGTGTCTCTCGGTTTTGCTTTTTGAATCTAATTTTCATCCCGATTTTGGTATTGTAAGCTTTCGGCATGTTTGTTTGATGATTGCAACTGTGTTTCAATTGATACCAACTTGTAAGCATCACAGAATCTCAAAAGGAATAGTTGAGTTGAGTAAAATCTGCTGTCAAAAATAAAATCTGCATCAAAGATCAATTCTGGCCTGATTTTGTGTAATCTGTTTGGTCCAGAGTTTTTGTTTTTGAAGCTTGGTACAAGTTCCTTTGAATTTCTTAAACATGTGTCATACTGTTTCAACTCATATTACACATTGATTTGTGAAAATCATATTTCAGTTGATTCAAAATTGGAAGAAACAGTGTTATCACATTTTTCCAGAAACTGTTACAATGTTTACAGCTATGCACCGTGCTGAATTTTCATTGTTGTGTGATAGGATGTATGAATCTACTAGCTATTAATAATCTTGAGCTAGATCTAGTTGTTTAGTTAATTTCTTATTGTTTTCTTCCTTCAGCCAGCTTTGTATTCCAATTTTTCTTGAAATCTGTCACATATTTGCACTGTTTGCTGCATAAATGGCAACTCCTAGGGTCAAATATTGTTTTAGTGCATTTCTTTGCTGTTTGAACATCTAGACCAGCTTATTTGATTCTTCTAAACTTGTCCAAACTGTTATTGTGGTCAATCTTCATCAATTATGGAGATTTCATCTTTCAACCTTCCATATTGAGTGAAACTAGCAACTTACATTCTCATTTCACATATTGCACTGTTGTTGTGCTTTGTGACTGGTTGCACACGTTTATTTGACCATTTCAATCTTGTAACTACTGTTCATTTGGTCACAATTAAACTGTTTTGCAAAATCACCATTCCATCCATCAAATTTGCTTGATTTTGGGAAGGGACCTAGTGAATTTCTGTTGCAATCCATTTCTTTGCTGTTTGAGTATTTGGACACATCTATTATGATGATATAAAGTTGCTTGAAGTGTCATTGAACCATTTACCTCACTACCATTCAAAATCACCACTGCTGTTTCTCATTTGTCAGTCATTTTCACTGCTGCAGTACGACTTCTTAGTTGTCCCTATACCAGATTTTGGTTGTGCAAAAATTGGATTGGCAAAAGCTGGGATTTACCTTCTAAATCATTTCCAATGTTCACCCACATCTAAAAGCATACAGAAAAAGCAATCAAATCCCTGCAATCGAGTTTTAGAAGGCACAATTCAGAGACACATAAATTTGTTGTTCATAGAGACATTTTGTCAAACACTTATGCCTTTTATCAAACAGTTTGCATTGCACAGATTTTCCTCATTGTTTTTGAGTTTTTCTTGCTTTTATAATCTGTTCTAGTTCCTTTCCTAGGCTCCTTTTGTGTGCTACCTTTTATTCCAGCTGTATCTCACTTGAATTCACCATTTTTGCCTTCCATACTATGCTAGCAAACTGGTTTTTGGCTAATTGAGTATTGGTGCAGCAACTGGCCTATTTTTTTTCTCACGGTTTCTGTGTTTGACAGTGGTGTGTGAATCCTTTTTGAGGTGATCCAGGTTCCGCAAGCTTCCTCCAAGAGGGTAGCATACTAGGGAGTGGAGAGTTTGTAGAATTGGTCACAAGGTTGTCTCCAAGCTGCAGCTGACTTGCGAAAACAACAGCATTTCTCCACCTTTCCACCACAAAATTCAAACACTTTGGACATAGAATATATTCAGTTCTTGTAGCCTACCATTGTATACATACTATAGCTCATTTTATCACTTTTATGACCTTGTATCACGGAACCCTTGAAGTTTAATTTGTTTTACATTTTTCAAACTTCAAGTAACTTGGGAAAATGCTTTTCAAGCAATTCCAAGTCTACTAAGCAACATTATAATAGTTAGTTCCCACCTCTTAGAGTGAAAGTGTGTCAAGGGGCTCCAAGTGTCACTTGCACTTTCACATAGGGCCGTTTATTATTGTCTTCCATTTCCATTCATTTACTTTACTTTGCTTGATTGACTTTTATGTTTTAAGTCTCTGTGATACTTAGGAGCGCATTTCATTTAGTTAAACCTTCGTTTGGTTTCTAGGAACATAACATCCTTGCATTTAAAAGGTTTTGAAAGACTTCTATCTAGAAACTTGGGTGAGAAGCGTCAGGAGACACTCTGGCTAGGAAGGACAAGGTTTCTAAGCTTGTCCATCGTGACTCACCTCTCCTTCCTGGGAGTTATTCGGTTTCTTCACCTTTAGAATCTTTATAGAAGTCATTCACCAAAAACAAGAAAATCCTCTTTTCAAAAAAGTTTTGATTCATACTTGTGCAAGGCTTTCAAAT
>NW_014542360.1:136122-137720 GCF_000741045.1 Vigna radiata var. radiata | reverse complement strand
AGTCAAGACGGATATACTTTACCGCCATGATTTTCCTTTCTTGCCAAGAGTTAACAAAGTCTGCATGTTTCCCTTGATCTGAAATCCATCCATCTATGTTTGCAAGACGTGGTTGAGAAGAAGAGGAAGCTCCAGCTGTCTTGCGACGATGCCTTCTTGGTTCAACCATGGAGGAAGATTGGGAAAATTAAACTTTAAGAAGGTGAAGAAAAATGAAGAGATTTTGAGCTCTGGTTTTTATTTCAGCAGTATTTGGGTGCAAGGGAGTGTCTAATAATCGATTATGGGGGGCTATTTATAAGAAAAATGGAAAAACTAGCCGTTTATGGCTGTTTATAGCCGTTAGGGGACGCTCCAACGACTCTATTTTTGAAACAGTCAGCACGATAATCGATTATGGCTCGTGATAATCGATTATCAGTTCCATAATTTCTGCCCAGAATTGCATGATAATCGATTATGCCTGATGATAATCAATTATCTGCTCAAAACTTTCCAGAATTGAATTTTATGAATGAATAATCGATTGTGACCTTGTGATAATCGATTATGAAGCTTTAAATTTACGAAAATGCAAAANTTTGCATAGACTTTGATCCTAAGACATGTCTAACACTCCTAACTCTCTTCTAAGCTCAAAGAATCTNTCTTTAGGTAGAGCCTTGGTAAAAATATCAGCTAATTGATGCAAGGTATNAACATATTCAATTTGACAATCCCCCTTTTGAATATGATCTCATAGAAAATGGTGCCTAATTTCTATATGCTTAGTTCTTGAATGCATTATGGGGTTCTTGGTCAAATTTATAGCACTAGTATTATCACTTTTTAGAGGAATATTGTCAAGGAAGATATAGTTGTTGTCTCATCCACAAAATTTGGGCACAACAGTTTCCAGCTGCAATATATTCAACTTCAGTGGTAGACAAAGCTACACATGCTTGTTTCTTTGAGTGCCATGACACTAAAGAACAACCCAAGAAATGATAGGTTCCACTAGTACTTTTTCTATCAATTTTACAACCACCATAATCTACATCAGAGTATCCTATTAAACTAGGTGAAGCATCAGAGGGATACCAAAGTCCAAAGGAAGTAATTCCCTTAAGATATTTTAGAATTCTCTTAACAGTAGTCAAATGTGATTCTTTAGGATTGGCTTGGTATCTAGCACATACACAAACACTCTGCATAATATCTGGTCTACTAGCAGTTAAGTATAGTAAAGATCCTATCATGCCTCTAAACATGGTTTCATTCACTCCTTTTCCAGTTTCATCCTTGTCTAAATTACATGAAGTCCCCATGGGTGTACTAGCTTCCTTGCAGCTATCCATACCAAATTTCCTAAGAATTTCTCTACAATATTTAGTTTGGGATATGAATGTTCCACCATTCATTTGTTTTATCTATAGTCCTAAGAAAAAGTTTAAGTCACCCATCATAGACATCTCAAATTCACCTTGCATTATTTTTGCAAACTCTTCACACAAAGAGTCATCAGTTGAACCAAAAATAATATCATCTACATAAACTTGCACAATTAAAATGTGTTTTCCTACTTTCTTAATGAATAAGGTTGAATCAACCTTTCCTCT
>NW_014542360.1:120619-132757 GCF_000741045.1 Vigna radiata var. radiata | reverse complement strand
CGAGCCTCTCCTTTCACAAGACCAAACAAGGGAACAATGAACAAAAAGCTCTCTAAGAACGTTCCTCTGACACACAATGTTCTAACAAGCTTTCTCAGTTCAAAAATGTTAAGTTCTGAAATCTCAAAATCCAAATATATAGCCAAGTANACTGAATGCCAAAGGTCAGCTCCCAACTGCCATGAATAATCGATTATTGTAAGTGATAATCGATTATTCAAGTCCGTTACAGAGTTTTCAAAAAGTGATAATCGATTATATGAAGTGATAATCGATTATTTAAGTATGACTTGTGATAATCGATTATTCAAGTATGACTTGTGATAATCGATTATTGCTTCATGATAATAGATTATTCTAGTACAAAAACATGTGATAATCGATTATAGCTTGTCCATAATCGATTATACCAATAAAAATTACAAGATTTAATATTTTCCTACTACATTCAAAATCTACAAGTTGCTTTTAAATATTTATCTACTACATTCACAATCTACAGGTTGCAGCATCATCAAAACTCATCTTCAGGTTTTACCAATACTCCCTTATTGGTAACAAATACAACAATATCACTGGCAACACCAACTCTCTTTATCGACAGAAACAAGGGAGGATGAGCAACAACTATATCATCAGATAGCTGATGTGACAGAACAAGTTAAAAGCTTTAATAAAAAGTTCGACAAATTCTTGGGAAAGTAAGATTTCAAGAGCTATGAAGTTACCTTCAAGAATTTGGAGACACAAATTGATGAGGTTGTTGATGAGGAGAAGATAGAGAGAGAGAGGTGAAAAAGATCGAAGAGATAGAAACAGAAAAGGTTGTTGCAAAGGAGAAGATAGAGGAAGAAAGGATAGAGATAAATGAGGAGAAGATAGAGGAGAAAAAATGGAGAGAAATAAAGAAACAGAAAAGGTTGTTGCAAAGGAGAAGATAGAGGAAGAAAGGATAGAGATAAATGAGGAGAAGATAGAGGAGAAAAAATGGAGAGAAATAAGGAAAAGATAGAGGAAGAAGAAAAAGAAAGGTTGAGTGAGGGAGAGAAAGATGAGGAGAAAGAAAACGAAGTGGTTGAGAGAAAAGAAAAAAAGAAAAAAGGTACGAAAATAAAGAAAGAAAGAAAAAAGAAAAAGAGAAAGTACAGGGAGGAAAAGATTGAGAAAAAGAGGAAGAGAGGAAAGAAGAAAAGATCATATGTAAAACCCATTCTTGATGAGAAGAAAAATCTTAGGAAGGAAAAAAGGTTTAAGTGCTTTATGGAGATCTTCAAGAAATTGGAGATTAAAGTTCCTATGATTGAAACATGGAAATATGTGCTTGGTGTTCTCAACTTTATGAAGAAATTCAGCAGGAAGAAGAAAAAGAAAAGAATATCAAGCAAGGGGAGTATCAACACCTACTGATGGGTGTTTAAACTCTATTGGGTCAAGCTAGTGACATAAAAAGAGCGCTTGCTGGGAGGCAACCCAATTTCTAACTTTTTCTTTTTAAATATTTATGTGATTTGGATTTGATTTTTTTTCTTTTTTGTGTTTTATGTTTTTTTTAGGTTATATGCTGCTTCTGATGGTAGTGATGATAGCATCTACTGATGGATGCTTCCACAACATCTACTGATGGATGTTGTTATGAAAGAGGACGGTGAATAGACATCTACGGATGGATGTCACTGTCGGCATTTACTGAAGAATGCTACTAGGATAACATCTACTGAGGGATGCTAGAAGATTTAGGTATCCACTAAAGGATACAGGGAAGCACACCTACTGAAAGGTGTTGGGAGGCACTTGTTGATGACTGCTAGAACAGGTTTGGGTCAGGCTCGTGACGTTAAACAAACGCTACTAGGAGGCAACCTAGGTTCTCTCTTTCACTTTTGCATTTTGAATTCTTAGAATAGGTTGAATTTTTATTTTCAGTGTCTATGCATGGCTTGAATACTTTTCAGAAAATGTTTGACTGAATAACATGCATGATAAGTCTATTCAATGATGATTGGATGTGGATGATAATTGAGTTGTGTTGCATATTGATATCTAGTGAAAAGTTCACTAACTATGTGAACAAATGTGTGATGAATTGTGATTGTGGTTATGATGCTAAGCAGGGTATATGAATGAATGATGTGTGAGAAAGCATGTTGTGTGAGGTATTGAGCTCTAGAGTTTTCATTGTTGTATGTATTGTTCATAGGAAAACATGAATGATATTGCCTTAATCTTGATGATCGATTGAATTGCTTGTGAATGTCATATGATCAAGGCCATTTTTGAAAACCCTTCTTTAGCCAAATTTTCACCTAAAGTGCTTAAAATATTATACCCTTTTTGATCCTTAGCCTTAAATAGGATGAGACCCCTTGGTTTGAAATTCTTTACCTTGAGTTGGGTTGAGCTTAACTGTATGTGTTGAAAAGGTTCAAGTTTGGGGTTGTATGGTGGAAATTGAAAGGCAATTGAAAAGCATTGAGTTGAAATGTTCAAAAAGAAAAATGCATGAGAAAAAAAGAAAAGAAATAAAGAAAAGCATGAAGATGAGTGATAACAGTTGAAAAACAGTTATTTTCATATGTCATTTTAGACCAAATTACACCCTTTAAGACTTAGAATGAGCTTAGAATCAAGTAAAACCCAATAAATGAGTCAGTCGAGAGTCAAAAGTTGTTTTTAGCGATATTATGCTTGTTTTGCATTGTTTTGAAGCTATTTTGATGAAAGTGAAGATGGGATTGGAGATGAAGGTCTTAGACTCAAGACAAAGGAAGAAAACTGAAGAAAAGAAGAGTCTAGGAACCTCCCGGCGGCAAAATTCACCGCTGGGCGGTCCAGTGCAAAGAGGAGGCACCTGGCGTGGACGCGGGGCGGATTTGCGATAAGAGGCAAACCGCCGGGCGGTGGCGCGATTAGGGGCAAACCGCCGGGCGGCATAAGTGTGCCGCCGAGCGGTTGTCCGGTGGGCTTGGGCCTGTTATCTATGACGCTCCTCAGCTATAAATAGCCCTGTTACGATTTCATTCTCATTCTTTTGACAGAAGAGGGCGACCATACCTAATTTTCACTCTCTAGAGAGGATCTCTTGGATGCTTAGGCTCTTTTTCATCCTATCTAGGGTTTGCTCTTCCATTCTTCCATTATTTTCATCTAGGTTCACCATGACAATGGTGAACTAAACCCTTTTGTTGTTGGCGGAAACAATGTAATCTTTTGAAACTCTCTTTTATTGAAACTTTTGTTTATTTATATGATTCTTCATATGCTTTGATTATCAATTGTTGGGTTCTCATATGCGCTTAAAGCTTTTATCGTTTAACTCATTCGATAACTGTTGTTTGTCTCTATTGATACGGGAACGTACAGTACTGTCATGAGCTGGTGAGAAATTTCTTGATTAAGCAATACCAACAGGAAGCCATCCCTAGGTGTATAGTCGAATCAAGAAAAACAGAGTATACTAGTTTGTTAAATATCTTATGAAAACCAGCACTGATGCCAATTGTTGGAAAACAGGTTGGCTTCTTTATTTCACCAAGAGGGGGGGGTGAATT
Source organism: Vigna radiata var. radiata (assembly GCF_000741045.1). Classification (NCBI taxonomy): domain Eukaryota; kingdom Viridiplantae; phylum Streptophyta; class Magnoliopsida; order Fabales; family Fabaceae; genus Vigna; species Vigna radiata. Next base: position 129,209 of record NW_014542360.1, on the reverse strand, counting down.
CGTGTTGCTTCAGAAACACTTTCTTTTAGTAATCTTACAATCAAAGTATAGAGCATTTTGAAATTTCTTAAATTGCAAGTAATCAGAATATGTATGCAGCGGAAATTACGTAGTTGAGTGCGTAAAGAATAAAGTCGACTGGAATGTAAAAGATAAGGGATAGAAAATGCAAACACAGATTTTTATACTGGTTCGGCCAACCATGCCTACATCTAGTGTCCTTCCAACCCAAGAAGCAAATGCACTATAATGGTTGTGGTTTTTACAACAAGGAATTTATAGAAGACCTCCACGTAAAAAATATAAATCTCCTCTTTAACCCAAAACCAAAATATAGCTGCACAACACAATCAGACTTGCAGTAAGAATCCCCTCTTCTGCAATCTGCAACACCAGTTTGAACAATCCTCAAAGTGAACTATCCCCTTGTATCACAACAGGTCCAATTCCAGCAGTCTTCACAGGATGCCAAGTCTCTCAGATAAATTCCAACAGTCTTCACAGGATACCAAGCCTACACGATCAGTACCAGAAGAACCTTCTTGTGCAGATGTTGATCAACTAATGTACGCACAATTGAATCTCCTTTTTGAATCTCTTTCAAGAAAGATCACCACTGTCTTCTTGGAGAATTCTTGGAGTAACGAGAAATCTGAAATAGAAATGAAATTATCAGATCATCAAAAGTCTTTTGAACAAACTAGTGTTCTGTCTCTTAATAGATTTCTATTAAGACAGTCAAATTCTCAATCGAATGTGCTACTAAATCAGTCGACTGTATTATACAGTTATAATAGTTTAGTCAACATAGTAGCCTATGGTCAACAAATAACAGAACTCCTTTAATCCAGTTGACCAAGTCATCAATGCTCAACTAACTTTTAAAAATATAGTCGTTAGAGTGCAAGAGCGTAACAGAATTCCAAAACAAACAACAAATGTAGTCGAATATGTAAAATACAATGTCGATTGTCACAATGTTAAACACTTTGAAATTCTTTTCTTCTCAAAAACACACATAGCATTGATTCTCAAAATTTGTACAAAGCTTTTAGCATAGTCGAATCCATTAGTAATGTAGTCGACTTTACTAGAACTTTGTAGCACAAGAATAAGTTCGTAAAAGTGCTTGTGATTTCTTGCTTTAAAATATGTGCAGTAAAACATATGAAATGATGCATAGCACACATCACATTAAAGCATATACACATTTTCCAAAAATATAGTAATCAATCAACACAAGAACATGTAACATAGTACATACACATACACATGTTCAACAGATATCACAGTTTAATCAGCATAAGAACATGTAATGAAGCAACCACATGTACTTGTTATTAAGCAATGTGTTGTCATAATCAAAAACTAGATTGATATAGAAATTATGTTGTCAACAATCTCAACATTAGGAACTTCACATCTCTATCAGACACTATGGTTTTGGGTAAACCATGCAATCTCACTATTTCTTTAAAGAAGAGTCTAGAGATACAGCTAGCACCATCTACTTTGTGGCAAGGTATAAAGTGTGCCATTTTACTAAACCGATCTACCACCACAAATATAGAATCATACCACTTTTGATTTCTTGGCAATGCTAGAACAAAATCCATACTTATCTCCTCTCAAGGGGTACTAGCTATTGGAAGAGGTGTATAGAGTCCATGAGGCATAATTTTTGACTTTGCTTGTAAACAAGCTATGCATTTAGAACAATGCCTTTGAACATCTACTCTCATGTGTGGCCAATAGAATTTACTTTTCAAAATGTTTAGAGTTTTGTCAACTCCATGATGGCCCATGAGTCCTCCTCCATGACTTTCTTTAATAAGAAGTTTTCTAATGGATCCTTGGTGTATACAAAGTTTTCTTTTATTAAAAAGATGCCCCTCCGAAAGATAGAATCCATCAAAAGGCTTCTTAAGACATGATGCATAAGTGGATGCAAATGTTTCATCACTTTCATATAACTCTCTTATATCATCAAATCCTAATATTTAAGAGCCTAGTGTTACTAATAATGCATGTCTTCTAGATAAAGCATCTGCAACAACATTAGTACTCCCCTTCTTGTGTTTGATGACATATGGAAATTGCTCCAGGTATTCCACCCACTTGGCATGTCTTCTGTTTAGCTTTCCTTGCCCTTTAAGATACTTGAGAGATTCATGGTCAGTATGTATAATGAATTCTTGAGTTACCAAGTAATGCTCCCAAGTCTTTAAAGCTCTAATGAGGGCATATAATTCCTTATCATAGGTAGGATAGTTTAAGGTAGGTCCCCTAAGTTTTTCACTAAAGTATGCCACTGGGTGACCTTCTTGAATCAAGACATCTCCTATTCCTACCCCAGATGCATCACATTCTAATTCAAAAGCTTTGGAAAAGTCAGGAAAAACTAGAATAGGTGCATGAGTTAACTTATTTTTCAAGGTCTCAAAAGATATGGCTTGTTTATCACACCAAATAAAAGGAACATCCTTTTTGACCAATTCATTCAAAGGGGCAGCTATAGTGGAAAAGTCTTTCACAAATCTTCTATAAAAACTAGCTAGCCCATGGAAGCTTCTTACTTCTCCTACTGTTTTTGGGGTTGGCCATTCTTGTATTGCTTTGATCTTCTGAGGATCAACATGTACACCTTCTTTTCCATCTTTGAATCCAAGGAAAATTACACTTTCTTGACAAAAAGTACATTTATCAAAGTTGCCAAAGAGATGATGTTCTCTAAGAAGAAGCAAAACTTGTTTGACATGTCTAAGGTGCTCTTGAAGTCATGGACTATAGATTAAGATATCATAAAAATAGACCACTACAAACCTCCCTATCCATTCCCTAAGGACATGGTTCATTAACCTCATGAATGTACTTGGAGCATTGGTCAAGCCAAAGGGCATAACTAACCATTCATACAAACAAAATTTGGTCTTAAAAGCAGTTTTCCATTCATCTGCTTCTTGAATTTTTATTTGATGATAATCGCTTTTGAGATCAATTTTGGTGAAAATGTTTGCTCCATGTAATTCATCCAACATATCATCCAATCTAGGAATGGGATGCCAATACTTGACATTTATGTTGTTGATGGCCCTACAATTTGTACACATTCTCCAAGATCCATCTCTCTTACTAACCAACAACACAGGTACAACACAAGGACTTATACTCTTTTGGATCCACTGATAACGATTGAAAAACTGTTATTTTTATACTTAATTTTGATATCAAATGCACCCTTGTTAACTTAGAAACTTGCTTGGAATCATGATTTTTCTTTAGTTTTGTGAATAAAAGAGTTGAGGACATGTTTTATGATTTTATCAATAAATTCCCTTGATTTTGTAGGTTTTTTTAATGATTTGAAAGAAGGGTTGAAGTACCAAGGGTTGTAGTGTAGAAAAGTAAAATAGAATGCAGAAAAGTCAACCAGTCAACAAGAAAACTCAACAGTCAACTAGAAAAGTCAACCAATCAACCAGAAAAGTCAACTAGTTGACCAGAATGTTGACCAGAGCGTTGAGCGGCAGTTTTGGGCCCTGAGCGCCAGTGAGGCAAACTGTTGAGCGTCGTTTTTCAGAGCTGAGCGTTGGGGACGCGGGCCTGGACCTATTTTCTGTTATTTTTATGATCTGTTTGAGCTTGGACTTGTTTTCTGTTATTTTTATGCCTTATTTAAAAGCTAGACACCATAGAGAATGTATCTTTTGATGGCTTAGGCACAGAAACACACTTTTCACCCCTTTGGGGGTAGATTTGGAGATGGCGACAACTCTCCTTTTCTCCTTATAGGGTTTGTATCTCTTTCATTCCATTGTTCAACTAGTTTCTCCATGACGATGGAGAACTAATCTTATTTGTTGTTGGGGAAAGATGTAACCTCTAAACTCTCTTATATTGAAATTCTTATTTTATTTATATGCTTGCATATGCTTATATTATCAATTGTTGGGTTTCTTATCTATGCTTAATGCTTTTATCGTTTAACTCATTCGGTAGGTGATATTTGCCTTTGTCGATATGGGGACGTACGGGGAAGTCATGAACTGATAGGAAATTCCTTGATTAAGCAATACCGCCTAGGGATAGGGGTAGGATGATCAATTGTATTTTGCTTCTGTATATAATGCATTGCTAATTACTAGGGGAGACTAGGGATAGTAAGCCAGTAACTAGTAATAGGGTCTTTTCGTTGAGGGATCGGGTTTAGGGTAGACTAAGAATGTTTGCATGACAATTAGATAATAAAGCGAATTTAATAAGAAGAGTAGATATATGAGAGTGATTGGGTGAAATCTAAACCTAAACAACAAATCCATCTCATATTATCAATATCATCCATCCACTTTTGTGTTTAACCTCAATTGATCAAATTGCATTCATGTTTATTTTTTCGTACTTTATATTCAAAATCCCCAAAATATTGTTCTTATAGTCTTGATTGTTTAAGCACAAGCACAATAGTTTAGTGCCATGAGTCTCTTGGGAAAACGATATTTGGACTTACCATTTTATTATTACTTGATACGTATCGGTATTGGAGGGAATTTTCGAAGAGTAAAATGCAGCGGAATTAAAACAGAGAGTGTAAAGCGTATTAAGTCATAGTTGAAACGATTTTAGCCCTTTTTACAAAATTAATTTTCTTTTAGAAAATTAACCAAACAGTTGATGTGCGTTAAATAAAATAAGTGTAGGGAATAGAAAAATCACACAGATATTTTTATACTGGTTCGATTCAACAGAATCTACGTCCAGTCGTTAATCACTACAAATAGTGATTAACAGTTCCACTAAAATTGGTTTAACAGATTACAATCAAATGAACAGGAATAGAATGAAAAGAACCACTCTACCAACTTGAAGAGAACCGCTCCGGAAATCGACCAACGATTCACGAGCTTCTCCTTTCACAAGACTAGGCAGAGTACCTCGTTAACTTGAAGAGAGTCTGCTCTCCTTTCACAAGACCAAGCAAGGGAACAATGAACAAAAAGCTCTCTAAGAACAATCCTCTGACACACAGTGTTCTAAGCTTTCTCAGTTCAAAAAATGTTACTTTCTGAATTCTCAAAATCCAAATATATAGCCAAGCTCACTGAATGCCAAAGGTCAGCTCACAACTGCCATGAATAATCAATTATTGTAAGTGATAATCGATTATTCAAGTCCGTTACAGAGTTTTCAAAAAGTGATAATTGATTATATGAAGTGATAATCGATTATTCAAGTATGACACTTGATAATCGATTATTGCTTCATGATAATCGATTATTTTAGTTCAAAAGCATGTGATAATCGATTATAGGTTAACTATAATCGATTATACCAGTAAAAATTACAATGTTTATCATTTTCCTACTACATTCAAAATCTACAAGTTGCTTTTTAAATATTTTCCTACTACATCCAAAATCTATAAGTTGCAGCATCATCAAAACATATCTTCAGGTTTTTACCAATACTCCTTTATTGGTAACAATCTCCCCCTTTTTGATGATGATCAAAATTTCTCTTTTTAAAAGCAACTCATGTTTACCTGCAACACATACAAACTAAAAAACAGCCACAGAGTTAGCAGTACCTGTTCAATTGAAAATTATTTTTCACCTTAATTCTCCCTTAATATTTCTTCTCCCCCTCTTTGATCATAAGCAAAAAGAATAATGTAAAAATCTCCCCCTTAATATGAGCTCCTCCTCAAAAAATGAAATATATGCACAAAAATAACATACACGCTCATTATATTAAGAACATAAAGGAATTACAGGAAATTTATAAAGATTTAAAGAAAAAATGTCACAAAGAAAACAATCAAACTTAGGGACCTAAAAAAGAACTAGAAATCAGGACTAGGGGATCTTTCAGTAGGTGGGATATTGAGATGATCCTCAATGTTATGTAGTCGAACATCAATCTCAAGAAATTGATCAACTAAGTACTGATCAAGAGATTGTTGCCATTCATGAACTTCATCAAAATGTGTCTTCTGTGCTAGACTCATATCCACCAATTAGCTTTGAAATCTTCCCAAGTAGCAACTTCCCCTCGAGTATCCATACCTCTCTGCACCCCACGCCACCAATACTCAGCTTCCCCCGCCAACATATATGTAGCAAACACTAACTTCTGCCCCTCAGTGCACTCGATCGCTCCAAAGATCTTCTCAAGGTTGCAAATCCAGTCATCCGCTTCATCTAGCGTTGCCTTGCCATTGAACTTCGCAGGATTGTGACGCAAAAAGTCGTTCATACCCACTCTCGGCCTGGGTGCCTGCTCAGCCTGTTGTGCTTGTTGTGCCTGTTGTGCTTGCAAAACCTGAGCAATCTGTGTCATTGCCTGCGCCAGCTCCGCAGTAACATCGATTGGAGTAGGATTCCTTGCCCGTGACATCCTTATCATTTATAACACAAAAGATAAGCAAAGAAAAATAACCACAAAAGAAACATCAAAAACACGGANACGCATTAGTCGAGCTCACTCCCCAAAAGCCCCAAAGGTATTTTTTCGAAAACCTAGCTCTGATACCAAAAATGTAACACCCCTAATGGAGTGCCACTAGAAAATAATAGAATCCGAAATTTTTCGCCAATTTTTTTTTTTTATTTAAAATTAACATCGCAGAAATAAAACTCAGTGGTTTAAGCGTCGTAGAACATAAAGTTCAACCTTACAATATCAAATCCATTATTCAAAACAAGAAATAACTTTAAAACATGATAAATTCCCCATAGCAAATTCCCAAATCTCTCATCGTGCTACTCCAGCCTTGCATTATCTGTAACACCATCTACTCCCGTACAANTACNATCATTGTAGGTGGAACCACAACCACAAAAGTAAAGGGTGAGTAACTAAGGACATAACATAGCATATAATTTCAAAGACAACATCATAACATAGACTAAAATAGTCATCACATCACAACACTTTTCAGTATTCAACTCATAACTTAAATCATCACCACCCAGACTATCATAGTCATAACATTACAATACATCACAATATTGAACTCACAACTCAAATCATTCACACAAGCTTCTGTTGTTTCCTTGAATTTTGTCGTACCAAACCTGTTTCGCAAAGCAGGGCGATTCGAGCCGCCTTCCATCGCAACTTCAGGCCTATCTCCCCGACTCCTCAAGGAATTACGAGTAAAAACTTCGGTTAGGCGCACCCACCGAGCACTATACTCACACGAGCCGAAGTCATTGGGCGAGACATCCAACCCTCTCTAGTCCCCACGCATGAGGATAGGGTGACACTCGAATCTCAGTCTCCGCAGAGAACTCAACACACTATCGAATCGCAATACGAACACCACCGGTTCGACAAGAATTCTAAGGAAATGACAGAACACATGCTCTGACAACTTCACTGTCACAACCATACACATATCACCCGCATATACAAAGTCAACCAAATTCATTGACCAACAATTAATCAAAAATACTCAAATAATTATACCAATCAATTTTTCACAATAAAAAATAATTTAATTATTTTCCTACTTGCGCACCCCCGTGAAATTATTAATCTCACCCTTCCATCCACTAGAACCAATATTTCTAGTGCACCCCCGTTTTTACTAAAATCACAACACATAATAAAACACACTTTTTCATATACCCCTTTTTATCTTAAATACACTCTCTCTTATAAATCTACTAACCTAAATGGACCCCATTAGTCTTCTTAATTTAAAAACAAACTTTATTTTTTTCTCTCTCCAAGTGGACCCCACTTGAATTATTCTTTTCTCACAAAACTCTCTTTCTCTCTCCATTTTTCCTACTTTTACGTAAACAAACTTTCTCTCCCTTCTCTCTTTTGCTTTTATTTTCCATACACAAAATTTCATTCACTCATCTTTTCTCACATGGACCCCACTTCCCACTTTATTTGACTTTTCAAACTAAACCATTCCTTCCTCTCACCAAAGTCACGTAACCCCTCCCTAAACTCCCTTTTATTTTATTTTTTTCTCTTCACTCTCCCAACCTCATTTACGTACACACACACTTATACACTACAATCCTTTCATTCCACTCTTCTCTCTCCTCCACTCAATGCTCACGGTCTCACAGAGTATCCCACATACTTTTATTTTTCTTTTTCACTCACATTCTCTACCATTTACGTATCAACACTACAACACCCATATTTCTTCTTTTGACTTTTCAACACCAAAATCTCTCTCATTTTCCTCACCCAAGCTTCACACCCATACATAAACACACCCAAGTCACACAATGCATTTTTCTTTCTCCTCTCTCCTCTGTTGCCAATTTACGTTAACTTTCATCAACACCCTTCTCCATCTTTTTTTTTTCTTCAACCTTTATTTAACTTATCCTTCTTTGCTTCCAAAGACCCTTCAAGCTTCTCTCTTCACAGTTGTTGCTCCTCTTGAAGCCCCTTTCTTTTTCTTTGCCAATTTCATGTTCTTCCTTCATGATCTTATTATTCCCATGCAACCAAGCTTCTTCTTTCTTCACCATTTCATCAACCCCATAAACCCCATCTCACAAAAAACATCACTTTCACTCCTCTCATACTCATAACTCACTCTTTTCTCTTCCAACAATGG
>NW_014542360.1:109428-120419 GCF_000741045.1 Vigna radiata var. radiata | reverse complement strand
ATAACATGATTTTAAGTGTACCCATAAAACTTTTTCATACACATACATCACCCCAAAGTGCCCAAAACATGTATACCCATTTTAACAACAACACTTTTTGAAAAGCCAACATATAAAGTTCAAGGTATACCCATAACTACCAAAAAACGAAAATCACTATATATATATATACAACCCAAAGTATACCCCTTCACAACCCCATTTTGAAAATTCATGAAAAATAATCATTCTCCATACAACAACACATGAAACTAAACACAAAAAGAGAGAGCATGCTTCAACATATTAACTTTAATCTCAACACCAAAGATAGAAAGCATGCATCAATATTGTCATGTTACCTTCTACCCATCATACACCATATTATATCCCAAGTTAAACCCCTTACCTCTAGTTCCAAGCAAGCTTCCAAAGGCTCTTAGGTTTCCTCCCTTCACTAGACTCCAAGTCTTCACTCCTCTAAGACTCTCTCATGTCACGGCCACCACCCAAACACTAGGATGTTCTTCTTTCTCTCACCAACTTGATTGGTCTAGAACAATGTTGTGTTTCTCCACTCACTCTCACGGCTCTCTCTCTATTTTTCTCTCCAAATGTTTATTTTTTTTTTCTAACTTAAAGTTACACATTTAAGTAGAGACTAACTCCCAATCCTACTAACCCTTAACCACTTTATTCTAGGTCACTCCCAATGGCACCCGTAAGCCATTTCAGATTTTTCCCATTTCTAACTCCACATTAACACCAATAAAACCTCTCTTTAATGTGTGTAAATGGTAGTTTTTAAAAGGTGTTAAAGTGCCCCTTAACTCTCATTTATGTAACCTACAATTACTAATAGAATGGTAACCTCGCACAAGGAAATCAAATGTCACTTAATATTTCCAAAGCTATGAGAAAGTGTGCCCAACACCCATGCAAAGTAAAAAAAGAAAAATGGAAAGCTAATGGCCATGCATTGTAACGTAAAGAATGAATGAGGAGCAACACCCCTCCTTTGGAACGTTCACACTTCCATAAGCAACCCAACATTTTCTCTCTCCAACCATGCAATGGAAAAACATAAAATCAATAAAAAAATATTCAATGAAAGGCACATAACACACACACACCACGCTACTTTCATGTCCAAACACATAAAATTTCATCTTTCTTACCTCATGGTGGGACCCACATGACAAGGTGGAAAGTAAAATGAACTAGGAGCATTTTTGGTCTTGGGAGGGTTAGAAGAACTTAAGACCAAACACACATCCCTCCCATGCACACACAACAACCACTAGACCAAGCTCCATCCACTGATATAATAGTGCAAACAATTATATTTAAATATGATTCCAAGCTTTTTCGAAAATTAATATAAAACCATTATTAATTTAATTTTCTTCNCTTCCTTAAATATTTCTCAACAACGTTTCACATCAAAATTTATTATCTAATACCACCAAAATTAAATTGCTTAAGGTAAGAAATCATTTTATTTATACGGGTCTTACAATCCTCTCTCTTGAAAACCTAATTTTTATAAATTTTTCCATCTAAGTTTTGGGTTTTGTGAAGAGCACAACTATTTGGGGTTGATTCTTCCACATTCCTTGGAAGAACTTTTATGTTCTACTAACGTTTAAGGAGATTTCTTGTGGTTTTGCGAATTGTACTTGATGCAGGCAGGGCCTCCTCATCAGGAAAGAGGATCAAGACTGTCGGGAACAAGAGGAAGGAATCAGAGTTGGAGCAGCTGAAGCTCCAGCTATGGAGGAAGATGATGAGATAGCATCTACTGATGGATGTTCTCTGCACTAGAACATGATTTTTCTATTTTTTGTATTTTGAACTTATTTGTTTCTGTTAAGTAATGTAGGATTGATGAACTTTCTTGGACACTATATCTGATGTAGTGGTTTGATATTATTATTTTTGCATGATGGGTATTGCTTGATGATGCTTTGATATTGATGATGTTGAGAATGTGCACAATATGCTAATATACAAGTGGTAGTTCACAAGTTATGTGAACAGATGCATTGTGGTTTTATGATTGTGATTATGAGGCTAAGCAGGGTGTTTATTTGGATAATTGGAATAAGCTTATGAGTGAGGTTTGAGCTCCAGATTTCTTATTGATATATTTGCTATCTACTTGAAAGCATGAATGATTTTGCGTAAGTTTCTGTGATTGGTTGAATTGCATGTATATGTCATATGATCAAGGTCGTTTTTGATTTAGCCCTTTCTTAACCAATGCATAAAATTTCGTCCCAATGAAAAAGAGCACAATGTGTTCTACCCATTTTGAACCTAAGCCTTAAACAAAAAATCCTTTTGAGAAAAATATTTACCTTGATTTAAGTTGAGAATTATTGCATGGTATAGATAAAGGTTCAAGTTTGGGGTTGTTGGGAAAGATGAAAAAAAAAAGAAGAAAGAAAAGCATTGAGCTAATGTGTTGAGCAAAAGTGAAAAAGATAGAAAAAATAGAATGAGAAAGATAAGCTCAATGTAGAAGAAAAAGGAAAGTTGGGAATGAGTGAGATTGATAAAAAGAGAGTTTGTGCTTGAACTATGAATGTATAGATAACTCTCTTAACTCAAGGGTTTTGTGATCTAGAAAAACCAATATTCCTTGTTAGCCCAACCACATTATAAGCCTTGAAAAGTCCTTGTGATGACATGTGTATGTGATGATGTTTGATTATGGCAAATGAAAGGCAACTTTGTTCTATGTGACATTTAGATAGTAGAGGGAAGGAGTGGCCTTTATACAACTTTGAGTGAAACACTTTTAAGTGCTTGAGTGAAACACTTTACTTGGTGAGGAAGAATTCCATGAATTCATGATTATATCTATGCTTAGCTAATTGATCATTCATGAGAATAGCATCCGTTGGAAGATTTTGTGATTGTGTGAACACCATGATGAGTAAATTGATTCAAAGCATGTGCACATCTTGACTAAATTCTATTGATGAGTTGATTTGAGTGATTACCTATCTTGAAAGAAAGAGTGATTGAACCATTGTGTTGATTTGTGGAAGACTAAGTTTCATCTTATTTGCTTGAGGACAAGCAAAGGTTCAAGTTTGGGGTTTTGATAACGGTTAAAAAACCGTTATTTTTATACTTAATTTTGATATGAAATGCACCCTTGTTAACTTATAAACTTGCTTGGAATCATGATTTTTCTTTAGTTTTGTGAATAAAAGAGTTGATGACATGTTTTATGATTTTATCAATAAATTCCCTTGATTTTGTAGGTTTTTGGAATGATTTAAAAGAAGGGTTGAAGTACCAAGGGTTGCAGTGCAGAAAAGTCAAATAGAAGCAGAAAAGTCAACCAGTCAACCAGTCAACCAGAAAAGTCAACAGTCAACCAGAAAACTCAACCAGTCAACTAGAAAAGTCAACCAGTTGACCAGAATGTTGACCAGGGTGTTGAACGGCAGTTTTGGGCGTTGAGCACCAGTGAGGCAAACCGCTAAGCGCCGTTTTTTAGCGCTGAGCGCTGGGAACGCGGGCTTGGACCTGTTTTCTGTTATTTTTATGATTTGTTTGGGCTTGAACTTGTTTTCTGTTATTTTTATGCCCTATTTAAAGGCTAGACACCCTAGAGAATGTATCGTTTGATTGCTTAGGCACAAAAACACACTTTTCACCCCTTTGGGGTTAGATTTGGAGTTGGTCACAGCTATCCTTTTCTCCCTTTAGGGTTTCTATCTCTTTCATTCAATTGTTCACCTAGTTTCTCCATGACGATGGAGAACTAATCTTATTTGTTGTTGGGGAAAGATGTAACCTCTAAACTCTCTTATATTGAAATTCACATTTTATTTATATGCTTGCATATGCTTATATTATCAATTATTGGGTTTCTTATCTATGTTTAATGCTTTTATCGTTTAACTCATTCGGTAGATGACATTTGCCTTTGTCGATACGGGGACGTACGGGGAAGTCATGAACTGATAGGAAATTCCTTGATTAAGCAATACTGCCTAGGGATAGGGGTAGGACGATCAATTGTATTTTGCTTCTGTATATAATGCATTGCTAATTACTAGGGGAGACTAGGGATAGTAAGTCAGTAACTAGTAATAGGCTCTTTTCGTTGAGGGATCGAGTTTAGGGTAGACTAAGAAAGTTTGCATGACAATTAGATAATAAAGCGAATTTAATAAGAAGAGTGGATATATGAGAGTGATTGAGTGAAATCTAAACCTAAACAACAAATCCATATCATATTATCAATATCATCCATCCACTTTTGTCTTTAACCTCAATTGATCAAATTGCATTCATATTTATTTTTCCGTACTTTATATTCAAAAACCCCAAAATATTATTCTTATAGTCTTGATTGGTTAAGCAAAAGCACAACAGTTTAGTGCCATGAGTCTCTTGGGAAAACGATACTTGGACTTACCATTTTATTATTACTTGATACGATCTGGTACACTTTGCAGAGTGATAACATCCACCCTTTATTCAACAATTCATTAACTTGTTTCTCTATTTCTTTTATTTCTCTTCATCCAACTTCTTAAGAATTATTTGTTCCTCTCTTACTTGTGTAGGTGTAAGAGGACACAAAACAATTTTCTTTCCCCTGTGTTGAATGGTGATTTTGTTGGTAACTCCATCATGTAAAGCTTGCTTGTCAAATTGCTAAGGCCTTCCAAGTAATATGTGTCCATCTTCCATTGGTACTATATCACAAACAATTTGATCTTCATATTTTCCAATGGAAATGGGTACACTCACTTGTTCTTTATGTTAGGAAATAGGTTGGCTTCGTTTTACACCAAGAGGGGGGGGGGGTGAATTGGTGTTAGTTCAAAAACAAAATCTTTTCGCAATATTGGTATGAAATTTCAAAGCTTTTGATCTTTCCTTGAAATGCAAGTAATGAAAATTTCAGTGCAGCGGAAAAACGTAGTTGACTGCTAAACAAATAAAATCACTGAAATAAAAAGTGCAGGGATAGAGAAAATCAAACACTGGTTTTTATATGGGTTCGGCCAACAATGCCTACATCCAGTGTCCTTCCAATCTTGGAAACAAATGCACTATAATGGTTGCGGTTTTTACAATAAGGAATTTATAGAAGCACCACACAAAAATATAAATCTCTTCTCTAACCCAAAACCAAATATAGCTGCACACACAAAACCAAAATTGCAGCAAGAATCCCCTCTTCTGCAATCTGAACCCACGTCGAACAATCCTCAACATGTAACCAACACTGTTCACAGGATGCCAAGCCTATCTCAGCACGCTTCACAGGTTGCCAAGCCTATCACAGCAGACTTCACAGGTTTCCAAGCCTTCAGTCAAATAGAGCAGTCTTCACAGGATGCCAAGCCTTCAAGATAAAATACAGCAGCACCTTCTTTGTGCAGATGTTGATCAAACAGTGTGCGCAAAAGACTCCTCAATATGAATCTCTCTCAAGAAAGATCACCACCGTCTTCTTGGAGAAATCTTGGAGCTCCTTAAACTGAGAACTTTCTCTGAAACAAGACAAAGAAAATGTTAGAACACAAAAGTCACAGAACAATTTGTGTTCTGTTCTATTTATAGTTTTCCTGTCATTCTCAATCGAATTGCCTACTAATATAGTCGACTGTATTAAAACAGTTATAACAGACAGTCAACACAAAGGCTCCTCAATCAACCAAATCAATACTCATTTAAGACAATTGACCCACTCAGTCAATCTTAACTAACTTTTGAAAATATAGTCGTTGGAGCAAGTAGGCATAACAAAATTCCAAAAATAATAGCAACACAGTCGAATAGGTGTTCCACATTGTCGACTAACACATGAAAAAACATTTTGAAATTCTTTTCAACTCAAAATCTCATCAAGCACAGGTTCACAAAATCTGTACAAAGATTTTAGCATAGTCGAATCCATTACCACTGTATTCGACTGAACTAGACCTTTGTCACAACAAATATAAGTTCATAAAAGTGCTTGTGATCTTTTCTTTAGAAATGTGCAGAAGTAATCAAAATCATTTTATCACACATTTCAATACAAGCATGTTCCATACATATAACACATAATCAATCATGGGAACACACATTGCAAATCAATCAAAACATGTTCAATCAAAAGGCATTGTTCAAATCAGTTTAGTATATCAGCTGAACATGTAACCCTGGAACATATGTATTGTTATTAAGCAATGTGTTGTCATCATCAAAAACCAGTGTGATATAGAGTTTGTGTTGTCAACAATCTCAACACTTTAACCACTATTCCTTCATCCTCTTTGGTCCATTGAAGTTTATAAGGTTTAGGATGAGGAGTAGTAGTTAAGCCTAACTTTTCTGCCATTCTTGAACTACAACAATTGCAACAAGAGCCATTATCCACAATCATTGAACATGTCTTTTCAAAGACTTTACATTTTGTGTGGAATAGGTTCTCTCTTTGTGATTGTTCTAGTTCAACATGTTTCCCTTCTAAGAGTCTTCTCACCATGAGTAAATCACCATTACAAGACAAAGTTTCTTCTTCCGAAGTGGATGTTTCAGACTCACTATATGAAGAACCCTCACTTTCACTCTCATGCTCAAGAATGTAAGTTGACCTTCTATTACGACACTCGATTGCATAGTGCCCTTTTTCCCCACATCTAAAACACTTAGTCTCCTTACTCTTATGTTCTCTTAAAGGTTCTTTGGCCTTTTTTTTTTCTCTCTCTCTCTAGACCCTTCATATCTTGACTTAGATCCCTCCCTCTTGTATTCTTTCTTACGGTTAGAACTAGTAGGGTAGTCTTTTCTAGTGGAGCTTTTTCTCTTGAGTTGTTGCTCCACTCTCACAGAAATTTGGACTAACTCATTGAGATCATTGTAAGGTAAAAGTTCTACCTTATCTCTTATGCCATAGTTGAGTCCACTTTGGAACCTAGCAATGGTGATTCTTGCCTCTCTTATCCCAGCTCTCAACATGAGTAACTCCAGTTTTTGCCTATATTCTTCAACACTCATGTTTCTTTGTTGGAGTTTATGGAGCTTGTCCATTAACTCCCTATCATAGTAGGCTGGAACATGCCTTCTTCTTAAGGCAAACCTTAACTCATTCCAATACCTAATGAGAGGTAAATGTCTTAGCCTGAGGTCTTTGACCAAGGTTGTCTGTTAATCCCCTGGCAAGTGTACCAGATCGTATCAAGTAATAATAAAATGGTAAGTCCAAGCATCGTTTTCCCAAGAGACTCATGGCACTAAACTATTGTGCTTTTGCTTAACCAATCAAGACTATAAGAACAAAATTTTGGGGTTTTTGAATATAAAGTACGGAAAAATAAACATGAATGCAATTTAATCAATTGAGGTTCAACACAAAACTGGATGGATGATGTTGATAATATGAGATGGGTTTGTTGCTAGGGTTCAGATTTCACAAAATCACTCTCATATATCTACTTTTCTTATTAAATTTGCTTTATTATCAAATTGTCATGCAAACTTTCTTAGTCCACCCTAAACTCGATCCCTCGGCGAAAAGAGCCTATTACTAGTTACTGGCTTACTATCCCTAGTCTCCCCTAGTAATTAGCAATGCATTATATACAGAAGCAAAATACAATTGATCGTCCTACCCCTATCCCTAGGCGATATTGCTTAATCAAGGAATTTCCTATCAGTTCATGACTTCCCCGTACGTCCCCGTATCGAAAAAGGCAAATATCTTTATATCGAATGAGTTAAACGATAAAAGCATTAAGCATAGATAAGAAATCCAACAATTTATAATATAAGCATATGCAAGCATATGAATAAAATAAGAATTTCAATATAAGAGAGTTTAGAGGTTACATCTTTCCCCAGCAACAAATAAGGTTAGTTCTCCATCGTCATGGAGAAACTAGGTGAATAATGGAATGAAAGTGATAGAAACCCTAAAAAGGAGAAAAGGAGAGTTGTCACCATCTCCAAATCTACCCCAAAGGGGTGAAAAGTGTGTTTCTGTGTCTAAGCCATCAAAAGATACATTCTCTAGAGTGTCCAGGCCTTTAAATAGGGCATAAAAATAACAGAAAACAAGTCTAACCCAAACAGATCATAAAAATAACAGAAAATAGGTCCAAGCCCGCTTCCCTAGCGCTCAACGCTCAAAAACGGCGCTCGACGGTTTGCCTCACTGCCGCTCAGCGCCCAAAACCGCCGCTCATCGCTCTCGTCAACATTATGGTCAACTGGTTGACTTTTCTGCATTCTATATGACTTTTCTGCATTGCAACCCTTGGTAGTTCAACCCTTCTTTCAAATCATTCCAAAAACCTACAAAATCAAGGAAATATATTGATAAAATCTTAAAACATGTCCTCAACTCTCTTATTCACAAAACTAAAGAAAAATCATGATTCCAAGCAAGTTTTTAAGTCAACAAGGGTGCATTTGATATCAAAATTAAGTATGAAAATAACGGTTTTTACACTGTTATCACTGTCCATCAATTTAAAGCATAACCTTGAAAGCTTAGTGAAGCCATGGTTACTCTCTTCTCATCATCTATTTGGTGGCACTCAAACAATTGCTCAACTTTCATCTCACATTCTAGATATTCTTCCACATCATCCTTTCCATTAGAGGAAGGAAGATCAATTTTGGGTTCTCTTGGGTGATGCTCTCTAGCTCTATGACTTCTCCTAGGAGGTATTTGATAGTGGTCATCATTGTGATCATGGTTATTAAACTCTCGAGTTAACTCGTTAACTCGGATGAGTTTACGTGGTAACTCAGTCCTTCCGAGTTAACTCGGAATCAAACTCGGATTTGGCGTAAAATCGGTGAGCTCGATGGTAGAATCGGTAGACTCGACTGAAATCGCGAGTTTGCTTCCGGTTTGGCGAGTTCATGAAGATTTAGGGCTCACCATATTAGGGTTTTCTGATTTAGGTTGACTGACGAAGCTCTTGTCTCCTACGATTCACTTAGCACTATGCTTTGTCTATGCGATTCAGTAGTTGTCGCTTACGTTTCGTCCTCGCTTGTGTTTTGCCCTGGTTCGCAGTCGCTGTTGGCCATAATCTCTCCGTCATCGATGGTCACATCGCATCGTGCCTCCTTCTGTGGTCTCACTAATTTGCCTCTGATCGTGTGCTTTGTTTCGGATTCATCGTGCCTTTATTTCACTATTATGCTAACAACCCTTGGTTTGTGTCCTTCGTGTGGTGAAGTGCAATAAGTTTGTCCTTCATATGGTGTAATGTAATTGAAGTAATTTTTTTTCTTTTTTTTTTTTCTGAAAAGTACTAAGCCTTTTTTGTGTCTTTTTTTGCCTTCAACTACTGCAATGTTTTTTTTTTTTATGGTTTTTAATAATTATACCATTAGAGGATTAGAGAATTAAAAATACACACTTGATATTTTAATTTTGTTGAGATTGTTGACAACACAAACTCTATATCAAACTAGTTTTTTATGATGACAACACAGTGCTTAATAACAGTACACATGTTCCAGTATTACATGTTCTCGTTCTAAAGTGTTTGTTATATCTGTTGAACATGTTTTGTTGATTTACAATGGATGTTCCTATGATTGATTGAGTGTTATATTTGTGGAACATGCTTGTATTGAAATGTGAAATAAAATGTTTTTGATTGCTGCACATTTCTGAAAGAAAAGATCACAAACACCTTATGAACTTATATTTGTTGTGACAAAGTTCTAGTTCAGTCGAATACAATCATAATGGATTCGACTATGCTAAAATCTTTGTAAAGATTTTGTGAACCAATGCTATGTGAGATTTTGTGTTGAAAAGAATTTCAAAGTGTTTTTTCATTTGTCAGTCGACATTGTGGATCACATATTCGACTGTGTTTCTGATCTGTTTGAAATTTTGTTACGCCTACACGCTCCAACGGCTATATTTTTCAAAATTAGTTAAGACTGTGTGACCTGGTCAACTGTAATAAATGTGTATTGATTTTTTTAACTAAGGAGCCTTTGTGTTGACTGTTTGTTATAACTGTTTTAATACAGTCGACTGTATTAGTAGGCTATTCTACTGAGAAGCAATCTGATATAACAGAAAACTATAAATAGACAGAACGCAAATTGTTCTATGACTTTTGTGATCTGACATTTTCATTTTCCTGTTTCAGATTGAATTCTTTGTTTTAGAAGCTCCAAGAATTCTCCAAGAAGACGGTGGTGATCTTGCTTGAGAGAGATTCAATGAGAGGAGCCAATTGCTCGTACTGCTTGATCAATATCTGCACAAAGAAGGTGCTTCTGTTTGATCTTTGAAGGTTTGGCATCCTGTGACGACTGCTGTGTTTGACTGAAGGCTTGGCAACCTGTGAAGTCTGCTATGATAGGCTTGGCATCCTATGAAGAGTGTTGGTGACACGTTAAGGATTGTTTGACGTGGGTGCATATTGCAGAAGAGGGGATTCTTGCCGCAATTCTGGTTTTGTGTGTGCAGCTATATTTGGTTTTGGGTTAGAGAAGAGATTTATATTTTTGCGTGGTGCTTCTATAAATTCCTTGTTGTAAAAACCGCAACCATTATAATGCATTTGCTTCCTGGGTTGGAAGGTAATGGGTGTCGCGGCCCATACAAATTTGATTGCAATTCAGAAATGCAGTATAATGCTAGGGAATGACCCCTAGGTCGTCTCTCAAGGACCAACTGCGATTCAGAGTCGAGTCTAACACGAAAGGGGGGGGGTTTGAAAAGTGTTTTTGTGAATACGAATAACTAAATTAAAATGAATGGACATTAAACTCAACTGTGTAAGTTAGAAAACATCAAGGTAAAATAAAGTGCTAAACCCAACATTTCAACAAACAATTATCTAAACACAATTAAGACTATTAAAATGCAACACTAAATTAGAGGAATCAAATGCAACCAATCCTACTATGCAAATTAATGCAAAACAATAGATAATTAAACATGCTTTTTCATCTATCAATTATGTGACCAATATTCATCTACCAATTGAAATTAAAAGGTGCAAATA
>NW_014542360.1:104061-107793 GCF_000741045.1 Vigna radiata var. radiata | reverse complement strand
CCAAATTAAGCAGAATTCGGAAAACGGGGAAATAACAGACAATTAAACACAATTCCCTGGTTTATTTAAGTGCAATAAACTAAATATAGTTCAAGAAATAACCACTCATCAGAAGGACACTAGATGTAGGCATTATTGGCCAAACCAGTATAAAAATCAGTGTTTGATTTTCTCTATCCCTGCACTCTTTATTTCCAGTCGACTATATTTGCTTAACAGTCAACTGCGTTTTTTCGTTGCATTAAATTTTCATTACCTGCACTTTAAGGAAAGATCAAAAGCTTTGAATTTTCATACCAAGATTGCGAAAACATTTTGATTTTGAGCTAACATCAATTCACTCCCCCCCTCTTGGTGTAAAATGAAGCCTACTTATTTCCTAACAAATTTATGTTAATATTTTTATAAATAATATTTCAATAAATTTATTTATTTAAAGTTATATAATTTTGTGGATTTATTTAAATTAGATAGCATTTATATAATTATTTTTCATGTAAAGTAAACTCTTACGAGTTTACGAGTCGAGCTTACGAGTCGAGTTTACTTGACTCTTACGAGTTTACGTAAACTCTCGAGTTTGATAACCTTGATTGTGATGACTACTATATTGTTCATTCTCACTAGGGGAAGAGAAAGTATCCCCATGATAGTCTTTCCTCC
The DNA here is from genome assembly GCF_000741045.1 of Vigna radiata var. radiata. Classification (NCBI taxonomy): domain Eukaryota; kingdom Viridiplantae; phylum Streptophyta; class Magnoliopsida; order Fabales; family Fabaceae; genus Vigna; species Vigna radiata. Next base: position 107,130 of record NW_014542360.1, on the reverse strand, counting down.
TAGATGAAGTTACTATTTTTCCTTTGCCCTTGTTTTGATTGACCAAAAGTTGACCAATCATTTCTTTGAGCTCACTAATCTCTCTATCCCTTTGCTGAAATCTTTGCTCAAATTCCTCTCTTAGTGAACTCTCGCTATTGGGTTTCATACTTCCTTGCACACTAGATTGACTCATCCTTGTCAAATGATAAAAGGTTTTCACAAGGTTTTCCAACATTTGACAAGTATTGAGTGGAAAATGTTTTCACAAACTTTCTTTGTTTTTGGTGAAAAACTTCTACAAAGATTCTAAAGGTAAAAATATTCCAAGTAGCTCCCAGGAATAAGAGGTGAGTCACAAGTGGACAAGCTTAGAAACCAAGTTCTTCCTAGCCAGAGTTTTCTTAGATTTCCTTTTACCTTAGTTTCTAAATAGAAATCTTTCAAAAGGTTTTTCTTTAAATGATAATGGAATGATACTAAATTCCAAAAGAAGGTTTATCTATATGCTATGCAATCCTATATACCACGAAGACTTAAAACAAGAAAATGAACAAGCAAATTAAAGAAGCAATAAAGGTACAAAATGTAAATGCTAGATGACCCTAAGTGAAAGTGCAATTGACACTTGTTGCCCGTTGACACTCTTCCACACAAAGAAAACGAAATTACACTATTACAATGTTCAAATGTGATCTTAGAATTGCGTCTAAAGCATTTTCCCAAGTCACTTAGTCAAAGAAACGAAATTCAAACTAAAACAGCAAAGGTTTCGTGATATGTGGTGTAAAGAGGCTCAAAATGAAGCCTAAAACTCATATAAACTCCAAGCTTTGGCTACTGCAATGTGCTACTCAAAATCAAGGTGAAGGTTGATTTTTTTTCTGGTGTATGAAATGTTGCTGAAATAGAGGAAAACAACTCCTGGGCCATGAACTTTTTAGCTGCTGTTAAGCCTTCTTCTTGCTTCACTTTCAATCCCCTAACCACTTCCTAGAACGCCACCATAATAGGAGAGGTTTTCTGCTTTTGGATGGATCAATTAGACTGCAGACATACTTCAGAAATCCACCAAAAACATCACAAACAGATTTAAAAATCTGCACAAGAATTCTGCACTGTAAGTGGCTGGAACAGTAGTTTAGAGGCCAAAAAAATTGATGAATTCAAATGGAACAACACCCAATAACAGCAAGCACTCTAAATGAACCTAAGAATAACACTAGAGTGGATTAAGAAAGCAAGAAAAACACAATCACCATTTCCTCTCAAGCAACCGATTGTTTTCTCCATTTTCGCCCTATCCTACATTTTTTTTACTGATTAAAGCTGAGATTCATGCCATTTCACCGATTCAATCGGTGAATCCTCCCATTACATCGATTAAAACCTCCCAAACGCCTAACCCTAGCATTTTTTTTTCACCAATCAAACCAGAAACCTAGGGTTCGTAGTTGTTTTCTTTTGCTTCCACTATTATTTGTATGATCCGCTAGCTCGATCCGTGGCAGATCTCAGGATTTTCGCTGATTCACCTCGGAGTGAAGCTATCACTTAGGATTATCTTATGGCATAGAAACACGCAGAAACACACATTCTCACTCCTTGAAGGCGAATTTTGGATGCGGAAGTGATGGGTGTCGCGGCCCATACAAATTTAATTGCATATTAGAAATGCAGTATAGCTAGGAATGACTCCTAGGTCGTCTCTCAAGGACCAAACTATGGTTCGAGTCTCAAGTCAAACACGAAGTGGGGGGGGTTGTGAAAAGTTTGTGAATGCAGACGAATTAAATCAAAGGACGGATGCAAACAAAATTGTAAAAATAGAATTGCAAAACAAAATCACATACAAAATAAAAACGGTTGGTCATTAACTTAATCACAATTTTTTTAATCACAGATCAACAAAATAAAGTTGTGACTCAAACCTCTAATCCAACAAAGTTAACCAACTAAGCGAAGGTTAACCTTGTTTTCATAAAAGCGAACTAAGCGAACGCAGTGTTAATATCAAATCTAAATTACACCATTCAGTTACATCAACTAAGCGAAGATGTAACACCAACTGGGCAACTAAGCGTATACCAAATTGCAAGTGCAAAAATAAAATTCACATTAACCAAGTCAGAGTGCACAGACAATCACAATTAAAGAATCTCAAGGAAACAGTGCAATATCGTCAATGACCAACCAAACTAAATTATGCTACCATGGAAATTCAATTTACTCAACTAAACAAATTAGACAACATCTAAACATCAAACACTGCTACCAATTAATTAGCAAACACAGTTAAAAATAATTAAATGCAAAACTAACTTAAACACATAAAAACTCCTCAACTTACTAAGCAATTTAATTGAAAACAAAAGAAACCTACAAACCTAATTTAATCCTAGCAAATTACTTTGACTAAATGACAATTAACAATTAATTTTAAAAGTCCAAATGGCCAAGAAAAGGCACATGGCCGTGACCCAGACTCGACCAAGTCCACTTCAATTTTTACTCTTCAAGAAACCATCCAATTTGTTGTCTTTTTGTCCCCATGTGCACCATTTCTCAAAAGGAATTAAAATATACTTAAAGAAACCCATTTGAAACCGTGCCTTCACTTCTCCATGCAGCAAAGAAATGAATTCACACACCAAAGCACACAATTTATGTTAGCAAGAAAGAAGTGGCAACAAAAAGTGCTTCAAACCAATGTGCAAATGGAATATACTTTGGATGGTCAAATCAATGTGCCATGTAAGCAAAGTCAAAGCAAGGAAAACAAACTAAAAAAATCCATTCTCTTGAGCTACTCTCGGCAGAATGCAAACTAAAGGCAAGACCAAAAAGGAAACCTTCCTTTAGCCAAAACAAGCATCCTTTTCTATTGGTCCAAAAATGGTAAAAATTAAATGAAGCTTCTCTCCTCCTTTCCAACTCACCATACGGTTTTTCTTCACCAACACACCTTCATATTCTTTCTTCCTTTTCTCAATACCGAGAATGAGCTCTAGAAACCAAGCTTGCACATGTAAAATCATACAAACACATCAAACACAAAATCTAACTCCTTCAACCCAAGTTCTAACTCTC
>NW_014542360.1:99656-103918 GCF_000741045.1 Vigna radiata var. radiata | reverse complement strand
ATCATCCAATCCAAGAAAACCAAAGTAAATACGAAAATATGGCAGCAAAAGAGTAGAAAAACGAAATAGCTCTTCATCCAAACCAAAGACCCATCATGAAAATGCAAAGAAACAACCTCAAGCTCATACTTTCAACTTCAAAGAGCAAGAAACAAAGTGGAATATGGAAGGGTTTTCACCACCACCAAGAAAAGAAAATCAAGGTTGAAGAAAAAGAAGAAGAAAAACATGATCTTGTTCATCCCATAGCTAAAAGAAAATGAAACCCTACAAGCTCCCAAGGAGGAAGTTCACGAAACCATGCAAAGTGTGAGAATATGAGAGCTTGGAGAATGTGACTCGGCAATTCCTAGCTAAATGTCGTCCAAGCCTCCAAATTTGGTGGGGTCCACCTCTAAGAAACCCTAAAGAGATGCCACATGGCCCCCACAATTGGTTTTTTTACAAAAATGCCCCTAAAAGGGTCCAAAACACCTATTTCTAATTAAGGGCTTCTAGAAAACGAAATTACAACTTTAATAAGAATCTAAATGACTAAATGTTTAGCCTTTGATTGTGTCACGCCATATCTCAATGCTCCAGATGATGTTTCCAAAATTTCCTTGCACCCCAAAATGCAATTAATCAGCTCAGAAAATCCAAATTAGCACAATTACAAATTTCCGACCAAATTAAGCAGAATTTGGAAAACGGGGAAATAACAGACAATTAAACACAATACCCTGGTTTATTTAAGTGTAATAAACTAAATATAGTTCAAGAAATAACGACTCATCAAAATAGACCACACTTAGTCTTTTGCAGTCCTGGGAAAAACCAAGACGTAAACTAGGGAACTACTCAAACATCAGGAAGGTGCAGACTCAACATACAGATAACTAAGACTCATAAGGACAGGAACATAATTGCATAATTCTCACAAAATCTGGACAGTGAAAGGCATAGGCAGAATCCCACACAAAGTCAATGAAAGTAGATACTTACAGAATCATCCAAACAGTTCAATACATGGAAAACAGTCAATCAGTTCAAGAGATGAATCAAAAGCAACAGTGTTAGCAAAAAATTAAAGACAGAGTTTTGATGATGTACAAAATTGCACAACACATGATCCAAGAAGACAAATTGAAGATCTCTTATTATTGAAAGCTTTTGTAATAATCATAGTTGATGTATTAGTGCTAAAAAATCTAATAGGGTTTGATTCTTGTACTCTCTATATGATAAATTACTGTTTAGAATCAAACACAAGTGGTTTTAATCGATTAAACCTAGTTTTAATCGATTAAAACGAGGCTAGCACTGAAAACCCAAATGGCTCTGGAATAATCGATTAACACTAGCCGTTGGAGGTTTCAAGTTTAAAAAACTAGCCGTTGTACTCATTTTAATCGATTAATACTAATATTAATCGATTAAATGCATTAAATGGCCAGTTTTTGTAAAATGGAAGAGTATTGGTCTGAGTCTATAAATTGGCTCACTGTTTCTTTCGAAAATAACTCTTCCCTTGTGCTTGAAACATCTGATATCATTGAGAACATCGTGTTTGTACTGAAGCTAAAGAAACTCTTGTCTGCAAAGCTGAGAAGTGCTACTACGGTGACAGAGGAATAGCTTGCTCATCCTTGGTGCGTCTGAGGAAGTGCTTGGAAGAGAATCATCCTTCGTGAAGTATTCGAAGGAGGTGGTCATCCTTTGTGAAGACTCAAAGGAAGTGTAAGTTCATCTCTTGTGGTTTCAAGAGAAGTGGTATTCTAAACTCTTACAAGTTAATTTTCTGTGTGATTATTAATTGTAATTGTTTTGTGTTTAGTGGAAAAAGGTTTATCTTGGTTTTGAGATAAGCGACTGGATGTAGGATCTTTGTGATCTGAACCAAGATAAAATCACTTGTACAATTTTTCTCTCTTCCTTACTCTATTTAATTCAGTTTAATTATCTGCTTCGTAAGTGAATTTGAGAAAAATATTAAAAGGCATGAAAAAGGCATATAACCAATTCACCCCCCCCCCTCTTGGTTTGTTATCCCACGCTAATAATTTCGTTGCAGTGATTCTAACAAACAGAGCCTCACAGATGCACACAATCAGTGTTTCTCTCAAGTGTTTAAGGTAAATCAATGTCACTCAATGCACTCAAGAAAGCAAACACAAATAGATTTGGCAAGCCTCTAATATAAACACTCAAGCACATACGCATGTTCAAATCAAAAGGTCTTTTCATGGTTGTAATGGGGTCAAGGACAAGGGAGGATACATCTGGATAAGAAGCTACAAACCATAAGGAACAGAGGAGCAATGGTGAACAAGTGTAAACACATTCGAACACACCCACAACCTCTAATTCCATCCTCTTCTTGACTCCATTATTCACAAAAAAAATTCTGTATTTTTCTCCCTTCTTTTTTATGTTGTATCTTTTTTTTTTCTATTCAACACACAATTTCTAGGGACAAGCTACATCATATTTACACAACAAAAACAAGAAGAGAACTCACTAACCAATTCATCTGCAACTCCAGGAGACCACACTTATTCCCAAAACAATTCCAAAGCTCCTAAATTCCCTAAGGTTAAGGTAATCATGGTGAGAAAACCTGGGTTGATTCATGATTCATCTCACCAATAATAGCAGAATGATCCACTGCATCCTCAGGCGCAAGAGCAGGGACATAGGAGTGTAGGAAAGTAGATGATGCAATAGTAGGCTCATGACTCTGCTCCTCATTCCCTATGCGGGTGACACTGACATCATCAATAATCTGAACAGTCTGAATTGGAGGTCCCTCTAAAACACGAGAATGTTCCTCAATGACCTGCCTGGCTATCTGCCCCCACAACTCATTCAATGTTGGCTCAAAAGAAGTAGAAGATTTGGAAGGTGGTCGGGCAGATGCCTCTTGCTGTTCCTGTTTCCTCTGATTTTTCTACTGTGGCTGCTTGTTGTTGTATATGTCTGCAGCATAAGCTTGAGGCGCATCAAGAGCAACAGAGTGGTGCAAAGAAGGGCAGACATCCATATAGTGGTCACTGGAAGAACATATAGCACACCGCCGTGCAACAAATGCAGATGGAGGTGCTGGTCTCTGGTTGGATGCCAGCTGTGTCACCAAACTCTCAAGAGAATCAAGCTTGCTTTCCGATTTCCTGCCAACAGTTGATAAAGAATGGGTCGGCTCATGAAACTGCGGCTGCTGTGGTTCTTGAACAGGCGGAGAAGGCATACAAGGAGTCTAGAATGGTGGTTCCTGATATTGATGCTCTGAAGTACCATACCATCCCAAGTTAGGATTCGTCCACCCAAGATCGTCGCTATAACCATACTGCACAGGGGAGAATTTGTCAAGAAACTGATGCTCAAGATCTTCCCAACTGGTAACGGATCCTGGAATAAGACAACAACACCAATCCCTTACCGCTCCATGTAATGAGTACTCAAATGGCCTTAAGAACATGTCTTCATCTGGGACATCTGGAGGTTTCATTAAAGAGCATAATGTGTAAAACTCCTCCAAATGTCTACGTGGGCATTCACCTGCAAAACCATGAAACCTAGGCAACAAATGTATCAGACCAGTGTTGAAAACACAATGAATATCCTCCTTATCAAGTGGAAACGGTTCTCTAGGATCACTCTCATGAGATGGAGGAGGAACCGTTCTGTTCTCAACATAGAAATCAGCAGAGTATACACCACAAGTAATATCAGAGTCAAATGCAGAAGTAGAGTCATAAACACAGGCATAATAAGCATTACTCACATCACCAAAATAGGTAGACATGTAAAAGGGGGTGATGGGTGTCGCGGCCCATACAAATTTGATTGCATATGTGAAATGCAGTATAGCTAGGGAATGACCCCTAGGTCGTCTCCCAAGGACAAATTTTTCAGTTCAAGAATCAAGTCAAACACGAAGGTGGGGGGGATTTTGTGAAAGGTTTGCGTAGTGAATGCGGAAAATTTAAAATGAAATTAAATTAAAACGCAGATGTAAAAACATAATTAAATTTAATTAAAACGAAATTAAATGCAACAACACATTTCACCATGCATGAAAATTAAATTAAAACAGTAAAAACGAAATTGCTACAGTAAATACGAAAATTCACGCTGGATATGGACAGCTCTGACCTTTTCTCAATGTTTTACCCATAACGTTTTCTACAGAGCTCTAAATGAGATGAGGTTTTTTTTCCTGGAAAGTAGACTCGATTATCTTTCATGTGACATATAAAACGTAGCATTTGGACCTCTGGTGT
>NW_014542360.1:95983-99046 GCF_000741045.1 Vigna radiata var. radiata | reverse complement strand
CTTTAATAAGAATCTAAATGACTAAATGTTTAGCCTTTGATTGTGTCACGCCATATCCCAATGCTCCAGATGATGTTTCCAAAATTTCCCTGCATCCAAAAATGCAATTAATCAGCTCAGAAAATCCAAATTAACACAATTACGAATTTTCGACCAAATTAAGCAGAATTTGGAAAACGAGGAAATAACAAACAATTAAACACAATACCCTGGTTTATTTAGTGTAATAAACTAAATATAATTCAAGAAATAACGACTCATCAGGAAGCTCCAATCTTTCAATTCTAGGGTTATCTCTTTCATTCTTTTCATTCAATTCATATAGTTTCACCATGTCAATGGTGAACTAAACCCTTTGTTGTTGGAGAACGATGTAGTCCTTTTGATAATCTCTTATATCGAAGTTCCTATTTTATTCATATACTTATGTTATCAATAGTTTGGGTTTTCTTCTCTATACTTCAAGCGTGCATTGTTTAACTCATTCAATGTCATGATCTTTGATTTTATCGATATGGACACATACAGGGGAATCTAGACATGAGGGGAATTCTCTTGATTATGAACTATTACCTAGACATAGGAATAGGACGGTCAATTGCTTTAAGCTTCTGAACACTGAAATGCATGACTAATTACTAGGGAGACTAGACATAGTAAACTAGTAATTGAGAGTAGGCTCTCTTCGCTGAGACATCGAGTTTAGAGTAAATTTGAAAGTTTCATGAACATTGATAACAAAATAAGAATAATAGATGTAGGAGAGTGGATTAGGATGAAACTGTTGAGATTGTTGACAACATAATTTCTGTATCAATGTAGTTTTTGATGATGAAAACACATTGCTTAATAACAAGTACATGCTGTTGCAGCATTACATGTTCTTATGTTGATTAAACTGTGATATCTGTTGAACATGTGTATGTGTATGTACTATGTTACATGTTCTTGTGTTTATTGAATAATATATTTCTGGAACATTTGTATATGCTTTAATGTGTTGTGTGCTATGCATCATTTCATATGTTTTACTGCACATATTTTAAAGCAAGAAATCACAAGCACTTTTACGAACTTATTCTTGTGCTACAAAGCTCTAGTAAAGTCGACTACATTACTAATGAATTCGACTATACTAAAACCTTTGTACAGATTTTGAAGATTAGTGTTATGTGCGTTTTTTACAAGAAAAGAATTTCAAAGTGTTTAACATTGTGACAGTCGACATTGGATTTTACATATTCGATTGTATTTGTTGTTTGTTTTGGAATTTTGTTATGCTCTTGCACTCTAAAGGCTATTTTTTTAAAAATTAGTTGACCAATGATGACTTGGTCAACTGTATTAAATGAGTTCTATTATTTGTTGACCATAGGCTACTATGTTGACTAAACTGTTATAACTGTATAATACAGTCGACTGAATTAGTAGCACATTCGACTGAGAATCTGACTGTTTAATAGAAATCTATAAATAGACTGAACACTAGTTTGTTCACTAGACTTTTGATGATCTGTCAATTTCATTTCTGTTTCAGATTTCTCGTTACTCCAAGAATTCTCCAAGAAGACGGTGGTGATCTTTCTTGAAAGAGATTCAATTGCGCGTTTATTGGTTGATCAACATCAGCACAAGAAGGTGCTTCTGTTATTGGTCGTGTAGGCTTCGCATCCTGTGAAGACTATTGGAATTTATCTTAGAGGCTTGGCATCCTGTGAAGACTGCTGGAATTGGACCTGTTGTGATACAGAGGGATAGTTCACTTTGAGGATTGTTCAAACTGGTGTTGCAGATTGCAGAAGAGGGGATTCTTGTTGCATGTCTGATTGTGTTGTCCAGCTATATTTTGGTTTAGGGTTAGAGAGGAGATTTATATTTTTGACGTGGAGGTCTTCTATAAATTCCTTGTTGTAAAACCCGCAACCATTATATGGAATTTGATTCCTGGGTTGGAAGGACACTGGATGTAGGCGTTGTTGGCCGAACGAGTATAAAAATCTGTGTTTACATTTCTCTATCCCTTTTATTTTACATTCCAGACGACTTTATTCTTTACGTAGTCAACTACATAATTTCTGCTGCATACATATTCTGATTACTTGCAATTCAAGAAATTTCAAAAAGCTTTATACTTTGATTGCAAGATTGCGAAAAGAAAGTGTTTTTGAAACAACACCAATTCNCCCCCCCCCCCTCTTGGTGAAATAAAGAAGCCAACTTGTTTTACAACAGAAACCGTAAACCCCAACAACACCATTCATCCATATCTTTATTTGTCAACTGATCAAGCTTTTGCATACATGTTTATTTTCGTCTTTGCATTATAAAATCAAGTGATTATTCGTTCGAGTCTTAAGAAATCAATTCACATAAACGATTAGGCCTAAGAGTCCTTTGGGAAACAATATTCGGACTTACTGTCTCTTTATTACTTGATACGATCTGGTACACTTGCTAGGGTCTTATGATGGTTCTGTTCAGCATATAGCAAGTTATACTAACTGCATCAGCACAAAATTACTTAGGCATGTTCCTCTCATTTAGCATTATTCTTGCAAGCTCTTCAAGGGCTCTGTTTACACCCTGGCAAGTGCACCAGATCATATCAAGTAATAATAGAGCACTAAGTCTAGATATCGTTTCATAATCAAGAGAATTCTTCCCAGTTCTAGATTTCCCCGTATGTCCCCGTATCGACAAAATCAAAGATCATGACTGATGAGTCGATATTTTATTGATTTCACTTAGCTTATTGTACCGAATTTAATCAGGGAATTGTGTTTATTTGTTCGGTATTTTCCCATTTTTCCTAAATATGCTTAATTTGATCGGAAATTCTAATTTTAATTAATTTGAATTTTCTGAGCTAATTATTTGCATTATTATTTTCAGGAAAATTTTGGAAAAACAATTTGGGACATTTGGAGGACACCAAATAAATTCAAGACTCTCCACAAAGACACTTTAGAATTAGTCAAATTTTAATTTAGTAGATTAGGCTTTCTAAACTAAGTTTTGTAATATTGGACCAAATTTTGGCAAAAACATGATGGGCCCAATTGT